>NC_081566.1:41717339-41964621 GCF_022355385.1 Mustela nigripes | reverse complement strand
GCCTAACCAACTGAGCCACCCAGGCATCCCCACTAGTTGTTTTTAAAACACACTTGTTGGGGACGCCTGGGTGGCTCAGTGGGTTAAAGCCTCTGCCTTCGGCTCAGGTCATGATCCCAGGATCCTGGGATCGAGCCCTGCATCGGGCTTCTTCCTTTCTCTCTCTGCCTGCCTCTCTGCCTACTTGTGATCTCTCTCTGTCAAATGAATAAATAAATCTTTAAAAAAAAAAAAAAACACACTTGTTGGGGCGCCTGGGTGGCTCAGTGGGTTAAAGCCTCTGCCTTCGGCTCAGGTCATGATCCCAGGATCCTGGGATCGAGCCCTGCATCGGGCTTCTTCCTTTCTCTCTCTGCCTGCCTCTCTGCCTACTTGTGATCTCTGTCAAATAAAATGAGTAAAATCTTTAAAAAACAAAACAAAAAACCCAGATACATAAGTAATATTTAAATAAAAAAACAAACAAACAACACTTGTTGTTTGAGGAGATAAAGTTTAGCAGCCCTCTGTTCAGTCCCCATCTTATATAAACATAGATATAGTTTTTGTTGTTCTGTTTTTTTTTTTTTTTTATTTCACTCATCTGTGATAGCCAAAAGTCTAGAAACACCCATCCTGTTCACACTTCTGAAATCTTGTTCCAGGTAAAGTGGCTGAAGGTAAGTCGTGTGCACCAGCGCCCACGTCCCCTGGCCGGTCAGAGCTCTGCTGGTCCTGGTGGAGGCCGGGCAGCCAGCCTGGACAGGGCTTCCAGATGCAACGCTGAAGCGAGAAGGGAGAAGGAACTGAGACTTATGGACTGACTTCTTGGGAAGCCAGAGGGAGGCTGAGACAGTGGAGCCGGAAAATCACCCTCCCTGGAGCAGGATTCAAATTCTTTCTGTATAATCTGTGGCTTGTCAACAGCCTTTACCTACACCACCCTCCCTGTCCAAGCACAGAAGATTCTGAGGCCCATTAAAACCTGGTCTAGGGGCGCCTGGGTGGCTCAGTGGGTTAGGCCTCTGCCTTCGGCTCAGATCATGATCCCAGGGTCCTGGGATCGAGCCCCACATCGGGCTCTCTGCTCAGCAGGGGGCCTGCTTCTCCCCCCCCCACCCCACCCCCCACTGCCTTCCTCTCTGCCTACTTATGATCTCTGTTTGTCAAGTAAATAAATAAAATCTTTAAAAACCAAAAAATAAACAAAAAAAAAAAAAAAACCCTTGTCTATGCTGGCATGTGGGCCAGACAGACAAGGAACAGGACCTGGGACCATCTCCCTTCCGGAGAGCCTGCCCCGGTCCCCAGATATAGGCACGTGAGCAACGCCCAGAAGGAGAGCAGTTTCAGACTTGAGACTGAAGAGCTCTGGAGAACTGGAACAGTCGCTTCCTAGCATGTTCGATATTCACATTTGCAGCCTCGCTTTTCAACTTCTCCGTGCCCTGAGGCCTCCCCCACGTCCGACTATCCCACCGCTGTGAAGGCAGAAGGCACAGTGCTGCCCGGGGGCCCGACAGCAAGACCCCTCCCCAGAGAGCAGGGAGAGCTCGGGCGGCGCTGGTGTTCGGTGTTTCATTCCAACGAGATGGATGGCGCATCGTGACCCTAAAGGGGAAGGGGGGGTGGGTGCGACGGAGGAGCTCTGGGCACCCACATTCTGGATGTTAGGGACTGCGATCCTGAGTGCTTCCTTCCTGCTGGATTCACGGGAAAGAAACGGAGCAGAGGGAAGAAGACAGCTCCCGGTGGCTTTTCAAGAAGAGTGTGTTTAAACTTAAACTCAGTGGAGCAGAACAGCTGGCTTGGAAAATTGGTTGTTTAGCTCTGCAGTTGGTGTCAGGGGCCCACTGGGAGAGAGGTTCTAAGACCAGCTGGAATTGGTAAAGGACAGGTACTGGGGACCAAGACAAAGGGTCTCTAGGGAGCAGGGACTCCAGCGACTTCTCTCCCTACCCCATCCCCTCAACCCTGCTCCTACACGTCAGGGGAACCACAGGACCCAGCTAAGAAACCACCGCCAGGGGGCACCTGGGTGGCTCAGTGCGTTAAAGCCTCTGCCTTCGGCTCAGGTCATGATCCCAGGGTCCTGGGATCGAGTCCCGCATCAGGCTCTCTTCTCAGCGGGGAGCCTGCTTCCTCCTCTCTCTCTGCCTACTTGCAATCTCTACCTGTCAAAGAAATAAATAAAAATCTTAAAAAAAAAAAAAATGAAAGAAAGAAAGAAACCACCGCCAGGGCCTGAGCTGGTCAGGACCTGCCTATAGGCATTGGTCAGGCTCTAGAGTTTTCCTGTTCCCAGGTCCACCTTCAAGGAAACCACCCACTAATCCCAGAATCGCAGATCCAGAGGGAGCAAAGATTGCACTGGACTCCCCCACTGTAGCTCGCCTGTGCCCCAGGGACTGACTGCTCGCCAGTCCTCGTCCAGCCTGGCCTGCTGTCTGCAGCTAGAATTGGGGGAGGGGCCTCCTGGTGGCCGCAGACAGCTGCGTCTCTTCCATCCCCCAGCGCGGTGGGTCTACAGCGTGGCACTTTAGATGGGAACGGCCTCTCAGAGGTGACCTGACCCACAGGTCGCGGACTAACCCCAATGCACCTGCAGGAATTTTTTTTTTTTTCCTCTTGGCCTCATTCATGTTAAAAGTACTTTTTAAATCCAATATTGATGCTAGGGAAATTTCCTACAGCAATCCAGTGTGGTGGATTCTCTGGAAAAATCAAGAAGGCTGGCCACAAGGACCCCACCTAACCGGTCCCTACAGGTGGGAGTTCGTGAGGCCAGACTGAGCACTCTCCAGGTGTCCGCAGTGACGGTAGATGAAGATGTCCTTGGTCTAGGACTCATCCCCTTCCTTTATGATCCAGCCTCTTCCCTTACAGAATTACGCTCACCTCCAGGGATTTCCCTCGTCTTGCCCTGTTCTCTTCTCCTAGTGACCTTCATTAATATAAAAATAACCAGAGCAGCAGAGCAATTTTGTCTAATCCTCCTTTTCCTGCAGCCACGCCTTTAAAAGCGGAGGTTCCAACCAGCGGCAGGACCACCTCTCCCGTATCTTCTGGGGTTTCTGGAAAGTATAATTAGTACCTTAATGACCGAGGCGCTTAGTGCTTGGGGGCCAGAGATGCTAAAGACCCCGCTGGGCAAGGATAGCCCATAAAAGGAAAGATAACAAAATCTGTCTTTGCGGAATGCTTCAAACACTGATTAAAATGGAACACTGGCTAATTTTTTCCCATCTCTCACTCGGCTTCTCTAAGCTTCTGTAAAACGGGGACAGTCTACGTCATTCACGGGACACTTGTCACACAGGATTGTTGTGGAGATTCCGTGACATAAGACCAGACACACCTGACATGTGCGACACATGCAGTAAATGTCAGCGATGACAACTGATTGAGAAAAGGGGACGGTGAGGCAGGAACTAGTGTGTCTGCCCACAGAGCTAAGAGCTAGCCCTGCGAGAACTGTGAGTCTTCCATTAAGACCAGGTGACCCTGGTCCTGCTGTCTCTCCTCTCCCAACAAGGGGGAAGGGTCATGCGAGCTTCTCGGGAGTCCTCTCCACCCACCCCAAATAGTTTATAGTGCTGTATGCTGAAAATGGTGCATGCCATACCCTTTTGATTTTCCTTCAGGCTTTTCTAGTCTGGGCCAGCACTCCCAGGTCCACAGTTGGACGCTGACCCGAGGCTGTATTGCCTCCCTCACCAAATTAAAGAACGAAGTTGACAGGTAAAGAGTACACCGGATATCACTGCTCCCCACAAATCTGTGACATTTTGAGGGAGGCTCCAGTGACTGGTGGCCTCAGCTCTTCCTAGCTGTACCCTTCCTCCGATGGAGAAAGAGCTTTTTTTCCGCAGCACACAGCCTCTGGGGATGGGTACCTGCCCATCACCAGACTCGCACCCCAAAGGGATCCAGGGAAAGAGCTGAGGCTCAGCGGTAAGGCAGAGGCTCAGAAATAGATCCCACCCCCCACCCCCCACTTCTAGGAGGAGGCCTGGCCATGATGGGGGGATCCAAGGGGAGGCTGCCCATTAAAGGGAAAAACAGCAGTTCGGTTCATTGGAATAAACCAGGCAGCAAGGAACTCCAGTAGCTTGTTACTGAAAGAACCATTTGTAACTAGGTTACAGACAGTCTGAAGAGACAGAGCACGGATGGTGGAAATGGACAAGATTTAAAAAAAAAAAAAAAAAAACGAAAAATTCTCTTGACAGCTGATGCGGAGTAAGAGCTCCATTTACATTAAACTTCTTACTGCAGATTTCCCTCCTGGATTTTAAAGGAATCTTACAAATGATTCCTTCAAGCACCAGGAGGAAGAATATTTAAATAAAGACTTGAACTTGAGGGGGTTATCCTCAGGATGAATCCACGGTTTTAAGGGCAGAGGGCCCGTCCTCTCAGATTTACAGGTTACTGGCGCCCTCTGGTGGACGATATAGGTTACAGCTGCAGGTGAGAGGCCAGAGGTGCGATTGGGCGCATGGGATTAGGAAGCTGCGGCCCCAGCTCCCACGCAAGCAAGAGGAAGAGGGGGTGTCAGGGGCTGTGCACCTCACATGCGGTAGCCCATGTGTCCATCATGCTGTTTTCCAGATCTGTGAGCTGAGGCTTAGAGACATTCAGTGACTGCCTGAGGTTACCCAGCCAGTAGCCAATGGGCAGCTCTGATTCAGGGCCACGGATTCCAGAACTCCTGATGCTTCCAAGTGTCTCCCTTTATCTCTCTCTCTCTCACACACACACACACAGAGAAAGAAGAAAGCATCTTCAGTAAGGGACACATTTCCAAAATGTGTCCCTTATTTTGGTAGCAACTTTACCCAGTTTTGAGCCGTATAAAGCTGGAGTTTTGTTTTGTTTTGTTTTTTAAGATTTTTATTTATTTATTTAACAGAGATCACAAGTAGGCAGAGAGGCAGGCAGAGAGAGAGAGAGGAGGAAGTAGGCTCCCTGCTGAGCAGAGAGCCCGATGCGGGGCTCGATCCCAGGACCCTGAGATCATGACCGGAGCTGAAGGCAGAGACTTTAACCCACTGAATTACCCAGGCGCCCAAAAGCTGGAGTTTTTGAGTTAAAATTTCCCAATTCAGGGCATTAGAAGTTTCACACTTCTTTAACTCGACTCAAATGTGTGGTTGTATTTCCACTAGTGACTCTTCTAAAGGTTAACGATGAAGGGGAAAGAGTCCCAGAATGTGAGGAGGCAGATGGGGTTCCCCACACCACATGCATTTGTCAGTCAGGCCCCGCTTGTTGCCACTTCCGCTCGGCGTGTTAAAGAAAATGATCTCCAAAGACATGTTAAGCTAAAAGGGGATCTTTTTGCACACCTGGCCCTAAACCTGAAATGAGTCCTCGCTCCTTTCTCCCTTCTTTTCCCTACCGGGGAGTCTTTGCGTGGGTGGCAGAAACGTTCAAGTACATGCTTGAGATCCAGAATTCCAGGAGAACAAAAACCCATCCCTCAGAATTCCCCACTCTGCCTCTCCCTCCCCAAAATCTCAATCACAGTTTTAGACTATAGCAGTAATTCTCAGAACATGCTTCCCGAACCAGCAACACCAGCATCCCTTGGGCACCTGACGGAAGTGTGGGCCTACCAAAGGAACCTGTGGCCCAGCAGTCTGTGGGCGAAGCCTTCCAGGTGGGTCTGTGCTTGCTGAGGTCTGAGAGCTACTGTTCTAGAACACGGTTCTTAACCTAGGGTCCGGAGGAAGTTTTAAGGGGTCTAAAACTTCCTTGGGTTTGCATATAAAATTTTACATATATATCCTTTGTCTGCGGAGGGGGTCCAGAGAAGACACCTTTTGATCCCAAACAAGTTATGAACTACTACTCTGGGATAGATGGTAGATATCCCCCTGCCGGCACCCACAAACTCTTCAATTTCCTGTATCTTTGCCTTAAGACACCTGGCTTTCCCCCCAAAGAATCTTGTGGTCAGGGGTGCCTGGGTGCCTCAGTCGGTTAAGCATCTGCCTTCAGCTCAGGTCATGATCCCGGGGTCCTGGGATTGAGTCCCACAACGGGCTCCCTGCTCAGCGGGGAATCTGCTTCTCCCTCTTCCTCTGCCCCTCCCTCTGCTTGTGTGCTTGCTCTGTCATATAAATAAAAATAAAATCTTTTGCTAAGAAATCCTGTGGTCATTTTCCCATACCCCTTGTATCTTCAGTACAGGAGATGGGCCTTTCCTGCACTGTCCGCAGACCATTATCCCTCCGCACAGAAATCTCAGCTCTTTTGAGATTCAGGCCCCTCCTTTTTGTGTCATCTGCTTACCTTCCAGATATTTCGCTCATTCACTGTAGACTTTGAGTTCCTACAATCCTGCCATGATCCTGGGTGGGGTCAATGTCCTATGAATGCCCCCTTCAACACCCCAGCCTCACAGGAACCTCCCACATTGAACAACCTCAACATGAAGAAATTCCCTGTCCTCGACACCTGAACCACCCACTCTGTGCCATGTAGGACTTACCCTTACCTGGGATGGCTCCGCTTTCACCGTCAGCTTAAACTAAGTCAGTGCAGTCACACACCCCCAAATCTCAGCAGACTCCTATAAAATGTTTGCTTCTCTGCCCATGGCAGGACAGCCATAGCTCTGCTCCCTATGCTCGTCAATCTGGAGCCAGATTGAAGGAGTGGCCCCCATTCTGGGGTGCGATGGCCCCCCGCTAGGGGGAAGGAGCACCCACTGAACCCCACAGTGGTCCCTAAACCTCAAAAGTAGTACAGTCAGAGCAACAGGGTGGCTCAGTCGCTTAAGCGTCTCTTATTTCAGCTCAAGTCATGATCTCAGGGTTGTGAGATCGTGCCCCACGTTAGGCTCCTTCTCTCTCCTTCTCCCTCTGCCCCGTCTCCCCTCTCAAAAAAAAAAAAAAAAATAGGGGCACCTTGGTGGCTCAGTGGGTTAAGTAAGCCTCTGCCTTCAGCTCAGGTCATGATCCCAGAGTCCTGGGATCGAGCCCCACATCAGGCTCTCTGCTCAGCAGGGAGCCTGCTTCCTCCTCTCTCTCTCTCTCTCTCTCTCTCTGTGATCTCTGTCAAATACATTTTTAAAATCTTAAAAAATAAAAATAAAAAAGTAGTGCACTTCATTCCCACTCACATTTCATTGACAAGCCTGTTGTCACTGGGGCAGGGAGCGTAATCCTCTCCAAAGGGTGGCAGAGAGAAGTGGCACGTTTTGACAATTCAATCTCCCCCAGGCTTTGAAGTCTCTATTAGAGCATCAATCCACATCAGAACACAGCAGCCTGTCCTTTCTGCTCTCAGTCCCGCCTTACATACCATTCTTCCCATTTCGTTCAGGCTTCCCGTTTCCCGCCAGCCCCTCCCACAAATAACAATGATAGAAAAGCTTTATCGAACATTTCGAGGGTGCTGACTTAACCTCTATCAGCCCAGGACAGATTTGCGCCTTAGAGAAGCTAAATAACCTGTCTTCACTTCCTTCTTCCTGGCCTCTAGGTTAGAACCATCATTTCAACTATAAGGGGAACAACAGGAGAACCAGGTAGAATCAAGAGCCCCGGCTGGGGACATGAATGCGTGGTAACAGCATCTGCACGCGGTGTGAGTTACGCCCCGAAACACTTGGCGGCTGGGCCTATCGGGTCTCAACCAGAGGGGAGTCCCTCCCAAGTGACATTCAGCAGGGGCTGCAGATATTTCTGTCATCTTGAGTAGAGGCCAAGGATGTCACAATGCGCAGGACACTCCCACCCCGCAACAGAAAATGTCCCAGTCCCCAGTGTCAATAGGGCTGAGGCTGAGGAACCCCGGGCCAGGGACAGGGAGGGTGTGTCCAGCAATGGCCTTGCAGGTTTCCCTGGTCCTTTCTCTCCTGTTCCCCGGAGTTCCCACTCAGACCCTCTCCATTCTCTTCAAACTCGTATCCCAACTGCCTCCTCCCTCAGACTCCACTCTCTCCCTCCCTGCTTTCAACTACACGGAACTTTCCAGTCTTCCAGATGCCCTGAGCTCCTCACCTAAAAGCCCTCGCACACCAGCTCTTATCTCGACGCTCCCCCTCTCCCAACTCCTTCTGGTCTCTTCGAGGAGGCTGGTCGGTCAACCCTTGACTAGATCGGGCCCCTCTTCTCCATTTCCCACAGCGGCACATCCTAACAGAACACGCACCACACTAATACTATGTGTTTAAACTGGCCAGTTTCCCTAAGCCACGAGAGCGAGGACCACCTTCCTCATCTTCACCACAGAATCCGCGGGACCTATGAAGTGTAAGACACAGAATATTTCCACAGGTCTATTTCCATTTGGATCTTCTCATATGCACAGAGTCAACATAACCCAAACACAACTCATCGTTTTTTCCTACCTCACCACCACCAGCACAAAACTACCCTTTTACACATAATTTTTACCTCAGTGAACGGCACGGCCATCCACCAACTGCCTCAGCCACCCCTGACTCCTCCCCTTCCCTCACACCCCCAGTGACTCGTTCAGGAATTGAGTTCCTTCTGCCTGGGTTTCCCTCAAATCCATGCACTTTTTTTTTTTTTTTTTTAAGATTTTATCCATTTATTTGACAGAGAGAGACACAGCGAGAGAGGGAACACAAGCAGGGGAGTGGGAGAGGGAGAAGCAGGCTTCCCTCCGAGCAGGGAGCCCGATGCGGGACTCAATCCCAAGACCCTGGTATTGTGACCTGAGCCAAAGGCAGAAGCTGAATGACTGAGCCACTCAGGCGCCCCAAATCCATGCACCTCTTTTGGGCTTTTGTCTCAGACACAATAGTTTTAGCTAGTGACTGATTCTGTGACTCTTAATTCCCTTGGACATGTTATTTAGTTCCTCTAAGGCTTACATACCCCATGGGATAATAAATGCCAGGTCAGCACCTACTAAGTGTCTAGTCAATGTTATCTACTATTATTTTTCCAGGCCCACTGCCATCGCCTCAGGAATATCATTGTTTCTAGCCCAGATTGCTGCCACAATCTGTTATCCTTGCTTCTAGTCTGGCCAGCACTCTAGTCTAGTCTAACAATGCATGCGGCCAGAATCTTCCAAAAATGCAAATGAGATCAAGTCTTCCACCTGCTTTTAAAATCCTCCGATGGCTCTCCACTGCCTTCAGGATAAGGCTCAAATTCCCTGGCTGGGCACAGCACACCTTCATCCTCTAGCCCCTCCGACAGTCCAGTGCCTTCTCGTCCCTTCTCGAGCCACACCCCTTGCTCCAGTCGCACAGAACAACGAAACGATCACAAACAAGCCCGGCTCTCACAGTTAGTTCTCTCACTGCTGCTTCCTCGATCTGTGTGGAAACCGCCAGATGTCCCCAAGTCCACTGTTAAGACTACAGGCAATGTGGAGTGCCTGGGTGGCTCAGTGGGTTAGGCCGCTGCCTTCAGCTCAGGTCATGATCCCAGGGTCCTGGGATCAAGTCCCGCATCGGGTTCTTTGCTCAGCAGGGATCCTGCTTCCCTCTCTCTCTCTCTGCCTGCCTCTCTACTTGTGATCTCTGTCTGTCAAACAAACAAATAAAATCTTAAAAAAAAAAAAAAAAAAGACTATAGGCAACTTGAGGGAGCTTCCTAACTCACCGTGCTGGTCCCAGTACCGAGCAGGACCTGGCTCACAGGAACACTAAATAAGTAATTAGCCGTACTGAAAGGAACTCCCACACTTTATTTTGAAGAGGAAAGAAAGCAAATGAGTTTCGGGTTGGGAAGGTATGTCGTGAGATGATCCCCATATCCCGAATTCTGTAATGACCTGAAATCTTCCTAATAGCACTAATTTTTAAATTACATTTTAGAGAACGGATTTGTGCACATTCTGGCAAACAATCACCAACTAGGTATTTGTCTGCTGATGACAATTTAAATCAGTTGCTACATTCAGCTCGCCTTCTTTTGGCCTCAAGACTACCTCTAACAACGGGGCGCCTGGGTGGCTCAGTGGGTTAAAGCCTCTGCCCTTGGCTCAGGTCATGATCCCAGGGTCCTGGGATCGAACCCCGCACTGGGCTCTCTGCTCAGCAGGGAGCCTGTTTCCTCCTCTCCCTCTGCCTATCTCCTGTCTCTCTGTCTGTCTACTTGTGATCTCTCTGTCAAATAAGTAAATAAAATTAAAAAAAAAAAAAAAAAAAAACTACATTCAACAATGATGAAGTTACAGGACCAGGACTCAAGATGAGTATGGCGCAAAACCCAGAAAACCAAACAGGTGATGTGGCTGGAATCATCACAAAGTACCTTAAAGAGGTCACAAAACGTGTGAAGGGTTGTGTGGACACAGAAACTGGCTTCACCTTTGGCTCTAATGCTCCTCTTGCTTTGTTTTCATTTTAAAATGCTATCCCTGGTATTTCCATGACACACACACACACACACACACACACACACACACACACCACAGGAGCTCCTGTGTGTATACATCACACCTCTGGACCAGAGAGCCCATGCAGGGTGCCCCCAAAAGTCACGCAGTGTGGCCCAGTCTGCACCTGCCCTGCAGGGACCGCGAGCTGAAATGTTTCACTCACCTGAACGGTCCTAGCTGTAAGGACTTGACCTTTTGAAAATGTGGCCTAGCAAGCTCTTTGTGGCCAAGGTTTCTTCAGTATCCCTCCAAGGAACAGAACCTGAGGGCCACAGACCAGCGGCTGCCATGAGGCTCGTCAGAGCAAATGTACAATGTTATGCTTTTGTAGATTTGGTAAGCTCCTGGAGCTTTTCAGGGAGGGCTGTCATCCTCCTCCCAATTTAAGAACCACTGCTAGAGGCCTCAGCAGATGTGAGGCAGGTAAGTGATTAACATGTACTTTGTGACAAACCCTCAGTACCCCGTGAACTAGACCCAATTTAAAACACAAACTAGAACCCTGCACCTAGCAGCTCTGTGTCAGCTCAACAGAGGCAAATCTGTCATCTCACCCTTTGAAGTCTCTCCAGCAACAAAGGTGAACAAAATGATAGCCCCGTAGGCTTAAAAGAGTTCTGTACAGACTTGTGCCGAGACAGAAGGCTTGTCTTAAATCACTCTAGACATGCATGTATGATAGTCTCTAATTCTCAGGTGCTCTAGTTGGGGAAATTCCACTTGGCCTACCTAGCTAGCTCAAGGTTAAAAAACATTCTGCGAAATCTTGAGGTTCCCTTCAAGGACTTGGAACCTAGAAATGAAATACAATACTCTAACAGGTGACTGGAGGAAAATATCAAAAGTCGCTGCTGATTTTAAGTACGTAACTTCTTTTGCAAAATCTATTCTCTGTCCCCAAACCAGACTACAGATTATACATAAAAACAGAAAGTGAGATTTTGCGATATACAGATTTCTCCAATCATGACACAAGATGGCAAAATGAAAAATATTTAATACACAAGAAAGCAGAACAGAATCAAAAGGTATTAATAGCATTACATAGTGCAAAACCCAGAAAGATACAGAGCCATTAATTTATTGGTGCTTAAAGAGAGTAGGCAAAAAAACACATGAAAATGTCTCCTTTCCTCCTTTATTGAGCTGGGCCACTATTCAAAAGGTTATTCGACATTGCTTTTTTCCGTCCACTTTATGAAACCACATTTGCTACATGCTGATTACGCTTACCTGACGAGATATGTTATTTGGAAAATCGCATGTTTTCTGTGTATTGGCAGTGCATTTTAGGCCACCTACTCAAGTGCAAGTAGAACATTTTTGTCCATCCAGACCACAGAGCAGCTGTATCTACTCTCCAAATCTACACACACTTCTCTCAGAACCTAGAGACAGAACTCTTTCCCAGTCAGGTGCTTCAGACCTAGGAAAGGCTGGATGAGTCAGAGGCGTACGAGGAGGCCACGTAGGCCCTGCTAGGCAGGCACTAAGGGGAGCTTGTGCTCAGCTTCCAGAACATGAGGTATTCTGAATATATACCCCAGAGAGTGGTCTAACCATTTCCAACATGTCATTCAAGGCAATATATCTAGGTTGAGCTGCTCTAGCATCCTTAATCTCCATAACAAACGATGAGGTAGAAAGGGTAGTATGTATGTTAACAGATGAAAAAAATGAGGCTTAAAAAGGGGACAATTGGGACTGCAGCTGGTGACGGATCTTACTCCTTATCTCTATCCCAAAAGCACTTACCAGTGCTTGCCTGTAGACTAAGGACAGAGCCCTACCCAGAGGCTGGTCACAACTGCTACCTTGCCAAGTACCGACCGAGGAGGCCAGAAACATTTTCTGTTATTTCTTAAAGGAGGAAAGAAAAAAACCAAAGGAGATGTTTTGATTATTTTGAAAGGAAGGGAAAAAATGAGGCAAATCATAGGGGGAAGGCTGGCCTGTTTCTTAGTGCTGAGGCAACGGTCTTCCGTTGCTCATTCCCCTGCTGCCCCATCATGGACACCAAGGAAGTCGCAACTGCAAGTCTCGACTACAAGTTTTGTTGTTTTTTGTTTTTAAGATTTTATTTTTATTTGACAGACAGAGATCACAAGTAGGCAGAGAGGCAGGCAGAGAGAGAAGGGGAGGAAGCAGGCTCCCTGCTGAGCAGAGAACCCGATAAGGGGACCCTGGGATCATGACCTGAGCCAAAGGTGGAAGCTTAACCCACTGAGCCACCCAGGTGCCCCAACTACAATTTTTTTATCAGACAGTAGCTCTGGTTTCACAGCTTCCCTTCCTTACTGCTAGAATCCACCACCTACCCCTGGTGAAGAAATATTCCCCAGAACTGACGAGAAAAGAGGAACCTTATCTAAATATACAGTCGTTCCAACCGTCTGGGGGGTGATACAGAAAGCCTTTGGTATAAAAGCAATATCCCAAAGTAGACCACTTAGAACTCTGAGGAAAAAAGAGCAACAGTAAGGGAAGAAGGAAGGAGAAAGGTATGACATCAAGTAGTTACTGTTTAAAAAAAAATGCCTTGAGATTAGACATCAGTTGCTCTAATAAATTGTCAGGATTGTAGTGATAATGTCAATTTTCAAAAGAGCGTGTGCCAAATCATAGCAAGAACTCTGAGAAAAGAATTGCTCTGACAGAACTATTTGACCCTTTTTAAAATTATTCACCCATTCTCGCCCAAGAAATGAGGACTCTTGCTCGCTGTCCTATGCTCCTAGAAGACATGAGCGAAGGATCCTGGGTAGAGGAAAACCACGTGCAGCAGCAGCGGCAGCCTGGACCTCAGATAAGCAACCAACAAGGATCAGCTACCACTGTCTGCAGATACACAAACCTGCCACATTTTCAGTCATCCGAAAGCCTCTGACAGAGGGACCGTAAACCCAGCGGTTTTCCTTTGACAATGCCACATCTGCCAATAATGGCGCTACTTGGGATTGCACACTCCTACCGAAAGATCTCAAGATACTTAGGGGACACCCTCCCACAGGAGAGAAGAGATCGGTGGCTCCTATAAAGGAAGCATGTAGCCATGACGACCGAGGAAAGCACTGTCCACCGACAGGATGTCGCAAAGCAATCTGGAAAAACCGTCCCCAGATTGAGTCAGGGAGTCATCTCTACCACTACCTCAGACACTCACTTCCAGTTTAGCTTTAGGTCCTCAGTCTCTCTCCTCAGATGCTAACCTACGACTCCCCTCATCACCCTCTGGGAGACACTTAGCATAGCCTATGGCAGTGCAAAATTCCAGACATTTGTAAACATTGTACATTTCACTTTTGGCACAGGGGAGAGCTTATAAGTTCTTTATCTCTGAAGTGAAAATTCGAAACACAGCAAGTTCCTATTCTGTCCACTTTCAGCAAAGGCATTGGCAGTCTTAATACTCTATATATATACATATACACCCATGAATAGAGACCATCATACTAAATTCTTGAGGACATCCATCAACAATTCAAATAGATACTTGGCTAAATGGAAAACAATGGCTTCACAGTATCTAAAGGCATACTTTCAGGTCATAGGACTCTGCGTGGGGGGAAAAACCCAAATATCTGGTTAACAAATGTCCTCCTTTCTGAAGAGAACCAAGAGATAACACTCCAACAGCTCACCAATTTCTAACATTCTAACCAATTTCTCATCAAAGACTGTTCAAAGGAGTCAATGACGCACTGAATTGACTTTTTTTTTAAATGCCACAGATTATCCTGACCTTTAAAAATAAAATTTTTACAAACAAATGACCCACAAAGCATTATATACACCTAAATATACATAAATTATTATTAAAACACAATCATGTATTTCAAGTGCTTGGCAGTGATCCCATCTTGTATTAGCAAAGTTCATTACAGATTGGAGGCTGGCCCGGCAGACGCTGATCCATTGTTCAAGCGTAGGATTGCTACCTTTTGACATTCCATAGGTGGACTCTGGGGAAAGGGCATCTGAAGGCTTGGTCTTAAGATTTTTATAAAGTCTGATTTAAGTATCTGATACAAAAACATAGCAAATATACTAAGTACGACGTAAGACCAGTGAGTTAATGAGACAGGAGACATTCTGATCTGTAACCTAAAAATCCACGGTTTCTGAGGATATGTTCATTGTTTTTGCAGTGAACTTTTTGTCCAGGATAACATGATCATAAATATTAAAAGGATAATTAAAATAAGAAATTGCGCACTGGGGCACCTGGCTGGCTCAGTCAGTACAGAGTGTACGACTCCTGATCTTAAACACCTTGTTGAGCGTTGAGATTACTTTAAAAAAAAAAAAGAAAAGAAAGAAAGAAAAGTAAAGAATCTAGCACTAATGTGGGATGATCTCCTTAATCCTAAGTCTACAGCATGAGACAGCAAAAGCAGTCAACTCTTCGGGTACCTATTTGAACGTAGCCTTTCCTCACGATCAAGATTTCAACTCAAGCAGCTGAGAATGAAAGAGAAAAGGAGACAGATCAGACGGGCTGCTGGAAGAGGGGCAAATTAGCACCGTCTCCAGAAACCAGGGCCCTGTTTCACTCTGACTACGACTAAAAGGTAACGGTAGTGTGGAGAAAGCAAGAGTTTATCAAGTCAAAGTAAAACCATGAAGGCTTCACATACAAATCACAGGTTACTTTCATGGGCAGTGAGTAAAATACATCTGTACCGCAGTGGCCTTGAAAAAGAACAAAATCAAAGAGGAATCAAGATGGTGTAAAGTCTCTTGCGGGTTAAGAATTGCTCTGATAGCACTATTTGGCTCTTTGTAGGATGCTCGACCCATTCTACTGCACGAAATGTAGAATCCTCCCTGCTGTCCGACACTCCCAGGAGACGCGAAGGAAGGATCCTGGGTGAAGGAAAACAATGTGCTGCGGCCGCGGCAGCCTGGCCTGGGCCTCAGATAAGCAAAGGACTATCAGCTCTTTCTCTGTAACAGCTGTAGTCACTCACAGGGCTCTTGCTAGAGGGTCAGAAAACCCAAGTATTGGTTTATTCTAAATGTGCAGCTCAAACACGCAGCTCGGGATCTCCTAAGAATTTAGTAGTTAACAGGAGCAGTAAAAAAACTCGGGTGAGCAAGGGGGAGACGGAGGAAAGCTGAGTAGCAGAAGAGGGTCCTGTGACAGGCGGGGATGTACCAAAATGAGCATCAAATATCTTCAGAGGCAAATAAAATTTTTAAAATTTTTTCTTAAGTTTTCTAAAAACAAACAAACAAACAAACAAACCTGCAGCTTTATGTAAGAAGAATCAGAGGGCGCAAGTGCACATCCCCTACTCTCCCCGTCCCTCTTTTAGGTCTTTACCTGCAAAAGCTCCTAAATGGCAAAAATCAGACGAAATTGAGGGCCATCATACTGCTCTGAAGAGAGGAGCACTAGGGAGAACATAGGGAAGACAGACATTTAACTTATTCATTCACTATGGCCTAACAAAACAATACGATCCAAGGACCCATTCTGCTTCGAGGGGAAAACCCTTGTCCGTGATACTTAGAGCAAGAGACCTGGGCTTCCTTCCCTGAAAAGGAACAATACTGGAGAATGGGGTTCAGGTTCCTCTGCACCTTCATCTGTCCTCTCCCTGTGGGAGGAGTAACTTATCTGATTATATAAGAAAGACTGGGGAGCAAATAATACAGTATACATTAATTTAAAAAAAGAAAGAAAGAAAGGTTGGTATTTAATTGGCATTTTCTCTTTGGGAATTAAGTGTTAATATGGAAGTCTTACTTTGACCGCAAGTCCTATTCTGCAAGATTTCAATGATTAGCACCCTGAATCCAAACTCCACAAGCATCACCCTTCAAATATTTTAACAAATAATGAGAAGAAAGTGAGTATGGTTTGGGAACTTAACTACAAGTGACTTGGGTTCTAGTAACAAAGGCATCACGAGCTCGCACTCTCCGCTGTCATTTAACCTTTTAGCCTCAAGTGCAAAATGACAGGGGCTGGGTTTAAGAGTGCATTCAAGTTTTAAATTTCTAGAACTTTTAACAAAACTCCCTCTCAAGAAATCAAATAAGATACTAAAAGCGATCTTTGCTGCACCTCTTGTAACTGGGAAAACCCTTTTCTAGGGCAGGTCTTCCCAAAGTGTGGTCTGTGGACCACTTAACCAGCTTCCAGAACAAACGCTCTCATAGAAAGAAACCCCCTTTGTGGAGGAGAAACAATGCTACTGTTTGAATTTTTTTTTCTTTTTCCTTTTTTTTTTTTTTTTGACTTGAGTTTTTCTTAACAAGCAACCCAGGTGATTTTTATGATCCATAAATTTGTTAATTCCAGTAGGCTATGGTCTTCAAAATCTCATATGCAAACCACTGAGCATACATCGAGATTTTTTCAATGGGGAAGGCAGACAGGGATATATATATAAGAACATCAGCTTAAAGATCTTCAATTTCCATATGCATTACCCCCAAGATTTATGTGCTCATATAATGCTCCTTCAGACCTAACATTTTTAATTATTTTCATTTTCACAACTGCCATACTCTGTATTTGAAAGGCTGACTCACACCCATCTAGAATCTTACTACTGGGCATCGCTTCAGATTGTAAAACACCTAGAGGCATCAAACAAAAGAACAATAAGGAAAAAAAAAAACAGAATTTTCAAGGGACAATGAGGACAGAGTGAGCAAAGAGAGCTTAGATTAAAATCTCTGTACCTCATCTATCTTAGAAATGTAATGGAGAAGGTTGTGCCAGAAATGTGTTAATGCTTTTATTTGAATTAAAGTCAAACATTTTCTGACTGAAGGGAATCTGATTTGGCTGGTCGAGTTTTAAAATGAGAGCAGTCTTTGCTACTTTTTTATGACAGGACTTTTCTTATAAATTCAATCAGCTAAATCTACAACTCTAAAACTTTTAGAAAAATATTTTTAAGGCACATATACAATATACTGGATAGGGTATCCTTTGTTAAGTACTTAAATTTATTTTTAAAAATTTAGATGTCACATTAAACATGTGCAAAAGGAAAACTACCCTAGAATGAGAGCCATGAAATGGAGTTCTCGAGAAACTGTTTGGGAAAGGTTACAAGGGACAAAACTGTCCTCTTGGAGTAACTTGTTTTAGGTTGGGTACTCAGGTGTCTACAACTCACCAGAAGGGACCACACTATTTGCTAATCATATCCTAGGGTGTAAAATGTGCAAAAGGTTACATATAGTTTTTCAAAATTCTTTCAGGGATATGTTAGCAAAAATGCTCAGAAGAAATCTCGTTTTTCAAGACTTTTCTTTGGGCTCATCCAAACTGCGTGGACCGATCGCAACCATAAAGCGATTTACAGCATTTCACAACCGGACTAATCAAATTACTTGTTTGGGTTTTTTTTTTTCCCCACTGTTAGCTCTAATACTTTTCTAAGTATTAGATCTGGGTGCCTAAAACCATTCCCTAAGAGAAAAAAAAAAGGCTAGGGAATAAAATTAACTGAAGGAAGAGTAAATCTTCAAGTAACTCAGTAAGTGAATGAATTAAAGTACTTTTGTTTGTACTGGCTTCTCCCAGATCCTCATCTTTAGAGAGAGAATGAAGTGGTTAACGTATCTTTTCATGTTAATGGAGTCCATCCCCCAAATTGATAATCTAGTTCTAAAGAACTCACTGTCAAATTCCCTCTACAGGTAGAAGCAAAAATGTGACACAGAGATGTTTACATAAATAAATAAACAGATACAGAGGGTTATGATGAGTAGAGATGTTCAATACTGACATTTTGATACACACCTGCCCTGTTAATATTTCTCTCCAATTCACTGAGTCAGCTACGCTATGAAAACCTTAATAACCAACTGAATCTCTTTCTTGCATATAGGGCAGGAAGCCCCAGCCTTCTTTAATCTTCTGGCACAGTGAAAACAAGTGACAAGATGCCCTGTCCTCCCATGAATAATGTTCCCGTCTCGTGGCCTCTTCTCACACAGACTACATGGCTTCAAGAGATTCCGACAATCCTCCATGTTTTCTGCATCTGTTCTCTGTTCAAAAAGGTTATCGGATTGCTCTCCCACGCTTGATATTGTTTCTTGGCTTTCAGAACTGTGGGCCAAATCCAAGAATTCCACCGAGTTGCAAGGATCAAAAAGTCTGGGGTTTTTTTCTTCCTTTGTACATACATCTTTAGGTCTCACAACTGGAGCTGATATGGTTCTCCGGCAATCGGGGACATCAAGTCCTTCATTTTCCTTCTTTTCAGCAGGTATGGCAGTGATATCGGACGTGGAGAGAGAATGGGTTAACTTAGAACAATCCGAATACCAATCCTTCCTCAACGCCCAGCAACGAAAACAGTACCTCTTGCTTGGAGAATTAAATTTCTTGCACTCAGTACATTGCCACTCATCCTACAACGACAAGTGCGGCCAATTAATACTCACGCAGCAGCGAACAAGCAGCTCAGAAAAAGGGGAGAGTGGGCCACGTTCATCATCTCACCAAGCCAGGGAGACATTCCACGTGAGCGGTCTAGCTCCACATCTGAACACATTCCACAGCCACACGTAAGAAAGTCTACACGAGTTTTGCGACGATGGTGACGCAACTGGCATTTCAAGTCAGAATTTGATATCGCTATCTTTAAGAAAGTCAATTCATTATTTTCACATTCTATCTAGTCTGGGTGGAATTTACATTGCTCGGGTTTTTTTCCCTGCTGCCTTCTTTTAAGTTCATTTCTCATTGTACAACTTACTCTTTTATTGAGCAAGAGGCTAAGAATGAAGAAAAAATAACACTTGCATTCCTTGCCCCCAATTAAGAAATGTTATAAAATCTGGCAAAAAAAAAAGTTTAAATCAAAATGAGGTTTGAAAATAACTATATTACTCATGCTCTCTCCCTGGTCTCAGGATTAGAGGTCGTTTACCGTATGCCTAAACCCTACCCTCTGAAAAATAAATGTGCTCATCCTTGAATGCTGCTAACTTTCTTCCTACTTCTCCATATTCAAATGAGAAGATATTAGAGTTCAATGAATTTTAAATGCCTTGCTTAATGCAAAGGTAGCTACTTGGAACAAGTCAAGAGTATTTAATGTGGATAATTGCCTGACTTTGACAGGATCAATGATTTGACACAGGCAATCTTGATTACTTTCAGAATGAAGGCCGCACACTTCACATTTAGAAGGCATAATTCAACTGCCTAAGCCAAGAGGCAGGGACATGACCATTTGTTAAACTGGGTGGTCTTCAGGGAGCGTCAAAACATTCTTGCCAGTGTAAGATCCTCAGATCATCAAATGCTATACAGAATCTCAGAGAGACTTCACAAACACTTGGAATTCATAACTGATGGTGTGTCATAATCTAATTGGCATCACTTTTTCTTTAGTAGTACATAAAATAATAGGGCTTATTAAATTAAATGGCGTCTTTGATTTGATGAAATACAGTCTATTTGCTTAATAGGTTTTCTGGGCCCAAGTAGCCACAGAAGTCTGATTAAGATGGAAACACTTATCTCTGCTATTTGTATTATGGTCAAGAACACTTAATGGACCAATATATTCCACTTTATTACTTAGCTTCACACAGACAGATAATTTGCAATGCATTATCATAATGGTCAACAGTGGCAGGCTGGGAGCAGGGGAGCCTCAATACCAGAGACAACCTCCAACTATTCTAAAAGCAGCAAACTATAAAATCCCCTCCCCTCTCCCTCCCCCATCACCCTTCTTCCAAGCAGGTGAGCTGAGTGTAGCACTGAAGAAAAATGGGAACTAGCATGAAAAGAGAAAAGCAATGTGTGAGTCTACACCTCGGCTGTCACATTTGGTGACAAATCCACACCTAATACCTAACAGCTTAATACTCTACCTGCATTTACTAGCCCTCGTTAATGTAAACCTAGGTGGAAATTGGGCCATTCCCCATTGGTTTCTTTTTAAGAAAGCAGTGAAAATGGGGTCTTTATTCTTGACAAGGAATCTGAGATAGCTTACAGGTCTAGCTTTAGGATTGTGGAGGGCTGTTTAGTGGGTAAAGTAGTGTAGGAGTATTTTAAATAACTCCTGTGTATCCACTGCATCGTATCCAAAGAATTCTGTTAGCAGGAAGAAAGGCACACAGACGGGCATTTAAGTCACCCCTTTCAAGGTGGGGAGAGGATTAGGTCAACTCATCCTCCCCTTCTCCAAATTGCAATAAAAACCTCTAACAAGATATAAAGAAGCCAACATGTCTTAACACCAAGGAAGGCAAGACAGAAACGGGGTAAATGGCCTTCTTCAACACAAGGGCACTGCTGAACGTTCACACTGGAAGCCGCAGGTGGCGGGAAACGGCTTTTTTACTAGCTTACTCATACCTCAGAGGTAACTTCCACATCAGTATCGTCACTTAGGGACTTAGAGTCCTCAAGGTCATCATTTTTTCCCACTTCAAGCACCTGTGAGGGCAAAGACATCTCATTAGTAAGGTTTACCTAGTTTAGATGAGGTTATAATCTGAAAGCAAGAGAGACAGAAGAACTTTGATTTAAAGCCCACATTCTGCCTCCATCACTACCACTTGAAAAGAAAACAGCTTACTATGACTCTGTGCGTGCCCAGCAGGCAGCTCAGTAGAAGAAATGACTGGAAAGTGCCCAGAAGGATCACCAAATACAAGAGGGCACCCAAACGTATGACCTTAATGAAAATAAATAGGATCAGAGCAGAAAAGCTACAAATCATTAAACGTGGAAATTTTTTTTTATTAATTTATTTATTTTCAGTAAACAGTCTTCATTATTTTTTTCACCACACCCAGTGCTCCATGCAATCCGTGCCCTCTATAATACCCACCACCTGGTACCCCAACCTCCCACCCAAACGTGGAAATTTTTTATCTTGGAAATTTAGGCAGACATTTACAAGAGTAAGGACTGCATGAGAAAATGAAGTGAAAAGCACTACATAAAATAAGGAACTAAGATGTGAAGAATGAAAAAGTAGTTTATAAAAAGTAAATTTCACATTCAAAAGTAAAACTAGTTATGTGCACTCTGGTTGTCCTATAAAAACATGCCCGTTGGGGCACCTGGGTGGCTCAGTCAGTTAAACGTTTGCCTTCGGCTCAAGTCATGATCCCAGAGTCCTGGGATCGAGCTCCGCATCGGGCTCCCTGCTCTGTGGGGAGCCTGCTTCTCCCTCTGCCCCTCACCCTGCTGTGCTCTCTCTTGCTCTAATTAATAAATAAAAAATCTTTTTAAAAAAATTGCCCATGGACCAAGAAAAAGAAAGTCAAGAAATGTGGGAAGTGTCCTCTAAATTTTCAAATTCAGAATTGAAAATTCTAAAAATTGGGGTACTTGGGTGGCTCAGTCATTAAATGTCTGCCTTCAGCTCAAGTCATGATCCCAGGGTCCTGGGTTTAAGCCCCACATCGGGCTCCTTGCTCAACGGGAAGCCTGCTTCTCCGTCTCCCACTCCCACTGCTTGTGTTCCCTTCTCTTGTTGTCTCTCTGTCAAATAAATAAAATCTTTTAAAAAATAAAATAAAATTTTAAAAATTAAAACCCTATTTTATGATCTAGTAAATGGAATAAAATCAATTATGATATAATTAGGAACCTCCTTATGGCAACTTTCTCTCACAAGTTCAAGTATTTTAAGTTCCATGTCTCTCAATGGAAGTTTCCAAATGTCACCTTTGTCTTCATTCCAGCCACTTACAGTCCCTTCTGATGCTACGCATACAACTAGTCTAGCAGGACCCAAGCATCGATCTGCCTATAAACATACCAGGATACCCTTCAGGAATCCAAATTACTATGAAAGTCCCTCAAATTAAAAAGATGACTCTATTTACATCTGTGTTTTGTTATATTTACTCAATAGATGTTTACTGAGAATCCTGTCAGCGTCAGGCATTGGATCTGCAGTCCAATCTCCTTTGAGACTTGAACAAATGCTTTAATGACTCTTGGTGTGCTCACACTGTGTATTCGGAGTTCTAACACTCTCTCTTCTTCCCTCTTACTTAAACTCCAACTATGTAAGAAGAGCCCACCTGCCTACTTCCATTTAGATATGAATGACTGTGGAAGACATTGAGACATCCAAAAAGTAAGAATTTTTTCCCTGCAGGCTTCCATGGCCACTTAGAACTTTGCCTTGTTAGCGAAGCAAGGTCACCAGAAGCAAAAAATCCACAGTGAGAGATTAGACAAGGAGAAAAGGACAGCTTCTTGCTTCTAAGGAAGGAGTTTTACCCATGCAGTCCTATCCTATTTTTAAGAGAGTGTTGGTTAATGTACTATGAACCTGAAAACCGGATAGAGGAAAACATTAGAAAATAAAAAGGGGGGATTATGTGACTCATCTGTGGTACCAAGGGACAGGACACCAGATCTGAACAGATTATACTATGTGCACATAAATACAACCAACGTGAAATTTTCCACACATACCCTTTTGTCTCTTACTTTCCCTACTTCTTCACTTGTTTCTTCAGTGTCTGCAGCTTCAACTTTTATTCCCACACCAAACTGCTCTGATACAGACTCATTCAAAAACCACAAGTCATCTGTGGTGTCTGAAACAATGGCAGTACCTATATCCTAGTAGAAAAAAACAAATGTGAGTTTTTGTAGTCAGAGGCTTATCGGTGACATTGAACCAAGAGAAATGAACCCAAAACTCTATCTTCACACACCTCCAAAGAACAGCTAGCCTTTCTTCGGCAGATGTCTATTCATTCAACAGATATCTACTTGGCACCTACTACATATGAACTAATGAGTGGATATAGGGAGCCTGGCAAGAAATTTTCTAACTTTAACAGTAAATCGGGTATAACACCTAAGAAACAGTACCGAAAGCTTAAAAGCTAAAGACTCATAGTTGCTCAACTAAACAGAATCCATTCCCTAAAATTTCCTTTCCAAAGGTGGCACACTGAAAACCTAGAAAACAATTCTATTAACTATAATATATTACTTCCTTTATGGTCAAATAACGTTTACTGAGGGATGCCTGGGTGGCTCAGTCAGTTAAGCATCCAACTCTGGATTTTGGCTCAGGGCATGATCTCAAGATCATGAGACTGAGCCCCACGTCTGGTTCTGCACTCAGTACAGAGTCTGCTTGAGATCTCTCTCTCCCTCTCCCTCTGCTCACCTGCTCTCTCTAAATAAATAAATAAATAAATAAAATCTTTAAAAATGATAATGTTTATTGAAATATAAGAAATACTGATGGTAACTAAAATCTCCTATCCTCTTTCTGAATTCTTGAACGACTTTAAATATGACTTTCTTTCACATTCGTCTATGGATATTTTATGACCTGCTTTTCTACACTATTCCTAAGAGAAAACTTACTTTTTTTTGCCACTATTTTATATCCATTCATTTACTAAGCAAATACTCCCTGAACTCCTATTACGTGTCAGATACTGTTCTAGGTACTAAGTAATAGAATGATGAATAATGAGAAAGCCGTGGACTTACATTTCAGTAGGGGTAAAAAGGCAAGAGGCACATAAACAAAATAGAATAACAGGTTTTCGAAGTGAGAAGTAAAAAAGAGACTATAAGTAAGACAAAGGAACAGAACGTTTATGGTTTGAATTAGGGTACCACACCAGAAGTAATAAAAGTCGTTGAGAGTCTGGATATGTTTTGGATAAAGAGCTGAAAACCTGAATGTGGCATATGACAGAGAAAGAAACTGATACCATCCCTTGAGATTTGGCTGGAAGGACTGGATAGAAGGGAGATTCACGGAAAAGGAAAGGCTATACAGGAATGTTTAGAAAAAATTAAAAATAAAACCCAGAGCTCTGGTTTGAACACGTTCAATGTCCGATCATCTAAGCGGAGGTGGTGAGTAGGCAGCTGAGCACAGAAGCTGGGCATTTAGAGAAGAGGTCAAGGCTGTGGATACAGATTTGAGCAGCAGATGCACACAGATGGCGCTGAATGAGAATTCTTATAAAATGCAATGTGTGGTGAAGAGTAAGCAAGAAAGTTACTCTTTCAAAAACAAAATGGGGGCGCCTGGGTGACTCAGTCGTTGGGCGTCTGCCTTCAGCTCGGGTCATGATCCCAGGGTCCTGGGATGGGAGGTCCGCATCGGGCTCCCTGCTCAGCAGGAAGCTTGCGCCTCCCTCTCCCACTCCCCCTAGTTGTGTTCCCTCTCTTGCTGTGTGTGTGTCTCTCTCTCTGTCAAATAAATAAATAAATAAAATCTTAAAAAAAAAACAGAAAGTTACTCTTCCAATGTGACATTTACCTGATTTGTCTGTAAATCAGTCGAGCCATTACTTCTAGGTGTATAGTTGCTCCTCAGGTTTCCTAAAAACCACCAAGGCAGCCCAGCTACATCCCACTCCTCAAACCCAAGGTCCAGCTTAGATGTCTCATCTTGGGTTAAGTTTTTTATGAAGTCTTCATCTACAGCAGTCAAACGGAAAGGACAGTAACTACCTACACAAAACTCAAAACTCGCTTTGTAACACTTATAATCTCTTTACAAGACAGGTCAAAAGAAATTTCTACAGCCAATATATTGAAAGAAACAAAAATCAAATATTGCAGTCACAGAGTCCGGACCTCCTCTCAAATTCAGGAGTCGTTCATTAACAAGTAATGACACTAGAAGCAGATGATCATTTATCAAGAAATCTGGGGCACCTGGGTGGCTCAGTGGGTTAAGCTTCTGCCTTCGGCTCAGGTCATGATCTCAGGGTCCTGGAATTGAGTCCCTCATTGGGCTCTCTGCTTGACAGGGAGCCTGCTTCCTCCTCTTTCTCTCTGCCTGCCTCTCTGCCTACTTGTGATTTCTCTCTGTCAAATAAATAAATAAAATCTTAAAAAAAAAAAAAATCTAAACTCTGAAAACACCCAAACAATGACACTGTTCTAGAGGATTTCAAAATGGTTATTTAGCACCATGTTAAACATTCAGAGCACGGCAATGATCAAAGAGAGACTTGTTCTAGTACATGATGCCTGATGGTGGCTTGATCCATGGACTGCAACAGTGGTAGCAGAGCGGCCGAACCTGAAGACAGAAGCAAGGCAGTCCAGACCGAATGGGCACTCACAAGGTTGTCAAGGCCATCTCACTGCTACATATTTAGGGATGTTTCTCACGAGTTCATGTTCAGATGGCTAACAACCATTATAAAACACCAATGTCCTTTCTGGATCAATGGGCTCTTTCGAGGTTATCTAAGATCTAGAAATATTGCAAACCCCAAATCTAAGAAGGGACCATATATTCCAAGTAAAAGATCTCATGTTGTACATCCAAGTGACATTCGAGGTGGTGACTAACATAAATTTGTTGCTACCGGGCGCCTGGGTGGCTCAGTGGGTTAAGCCGCTACCTTCGGCTCAGGTCATGATCTCAGGGTCCTGGAGTCGAGTCCCGCATCGGGCTCTCTGCTCAGCAGGAAGTCTGCTTCCCTCTCTCTCTCTCTCTGCCTGCCTCTCTACCTACTTGTGATCTCTGTCTGTCAAATAAATGAATAAAATCTTTAAAAAAAAAAAATTTGCTGCTACCACAACATGCCATCATCCAATCTTGTTTTGTTGTGCTCTCCTCTGTTCCTACTTTCTCACTCTCCTCTGCCTCCTCCCGGTGCACCAGCCATTTCCATAGCAACCATGGGTGTTAAAATGTGTTGAGTTGCCCGTGCTTAAAAACTTGCAATAAATTGGTCCCTGTCAGAACAAAGGATTACCTTATCTACTTACAAATTATGTTGAACCCTGCCCATTAAGTTCAGGGAGAAATTTAGCTTTTTACTTACTCATTACTAGATAATCAAAACCCAAACCCCTGAGATGATGCCATATTAAAGTTATCCTCGTCTCTTCAAGCTCTCAAACATCCCGTAAGGACAATAGAAATATCCTTTCCACATACACAAAGTCTGACCTTTCTACTTATACACTTTTCTGAAAATACTAAGCTCTTTATTCTCAAAATTTACAGCACAAGCTACACACAGTCTCTTACATTGGCTGTTCTTACATTTCAAATAGCTTTTTGAGTAGCAAATAACCAAAGACCTACATTTAAAGAAAAAATTACACACTTAATACCATACAGACAGGAAATAAGCTCCCAAGTGACTAGGTAGCTCAAAATTCGGTTGTATGATAAATGGATTCAATTTTTAACATTTAAAACAATTAGAGCAGCATCACGTTCTGGGATGTTGCTAGAGCTCTAACCTGCCACTGCTCTAAGTATGAGCCAGTACCTAAACTAGAAACTATCATGTCATAAAAGGCTTGAATAATTTATTATTTTATACTCCTGTAGAGAAAAAATTTTAGGGGATACTTTATTAAGCAGAGCTTGGGGCAAACTTTCAAAATATCAATTAAGTCATTTAACCTGACCATAGCGTATCTAGTACAGATGGCAAAGATCCGAGGACTATCATCCAAGGGCAAACAAAGGAACTACTAGGCTCCTGAGGGCTCATTCTTGGCTCTGACAGACTACGTATACATCATCTCTGCAAACTTCAAAACTCTACAAAAATTAGCCTTCACCTGAAGCAGATAAATCAAAATAAGAAGCCTAACTGGACTGAATATATACAAGTATGTCAAAATTTAAAAGGCCAAGGCAGCTTGACTAGGTGGTAAATTGATTTATCTGTAGTGATCTTCTATTAGCATGTAACCAAAGGACAGGTCTCACCCCACCAGTCCACCCCAGTAAACACAGGTTGCTAAAAGAGCACTACCATCTTCAAAGTTAACAACGGTCACTAGGGTAAAGGAAAAGTTTTTGGAAAAGAATGAGAAGTAAGGATGACATATGACCCTCTTACTTCATATACAAAAAATGCATTATTATTTTTGGAGTTGTCTATAGAATGGTCTCAATTGCAGCCAGTGCTAAATGTTGAATAAATCCCATTTCTAGAAGTCATCAACGAAAGGAAAAAAAAAAAGAGAGAGAAAGAAAAAGTAAAAAATGTATAGCCTTAACCCAAAACTTACCTTCTCTAGAACTTCTGCATTTATGATGTGAGGTAGGCAGTGCAGGAATATTGCCTTCTTCTGTTCTTTTCCTGTAATTGGAACTTTCTTCTGCACTTTGCTGGAAAAAAAAAAAGGGAAAGATGTCTGTCAGTGCCATAAAAATGACTGAGACCCGGGGATGTAGCAGTTCCGTCCTGGCTCACCAGTCAGCGTGCGGCACAATGGGTTACGCACAAGAAAGAGATCTCTGGAGTTCGCAATAGTCATCAAATAAAGGCAACACCTCTCCTTAACTCACTGTGAGCAGCACTAAGAGAATCCCAAACCTAGGGGAATAAAAAAATCTATGCACAAAAGGCCAAAATCTACTGTTAAAAATAGGCTATCAATGAAAAGCCTCTAGACTACAAAATTAGGCATAATTCAGAAAACATGAGAAACCCTCAGCACATACCAAGAAGATCATAAAGTTCCCAGGTCTCAAGAAGCTTTAAGAATGGCCTGACATGAACTCAATTGCAAAAAGCCTGCTAAAATCTAATAAAGCAGTTTTCTCAAACACCTATATATGGACACCATCACACACACAGGCATACACAAACCCCAAAGAAAATGCAACTGGAGGAACTGAAGATCAGAAGTGCTACATCCCAAAGAAAAATTCAGAGACTGGAACTCTGTTATGGGCAGAACAGAGAAGTTCACTCTGTCCCTGGTCTGTGAACTCCCAAGAACCTTTCTTGTTAAATTCTTACCACATTCAGAGAAAGGTCTTGGGAGTCCAAGATCCATAGGTACAGAGAAGGGGCCACTCTGTACAACAAAAGAAGTCACCGTGTGGTGATTTTACCTTCAGTTGGTCTTGACTTGGAATATCCATACTGTGATCCTGTGCGAGAGCGAGAGTCTGAGCAGCATCTGGATAGCAAGTAAAACAAAAGGAAAACCTTCCCTGGTAATAACCGTTCTTTCCACATAAAAAGGACCTCAGCAAACAACCCTGGAGCCAGGTGTGCTCCCTAAAGATGTACGTCTCCATGTTGGCTGGGCAAAGCTCTCATCCAAAAGGGAAAAATCAAAACTGATAAAAACAGCAAAGACCAAGACAGGCTTTGTTCAAAATGTTATTACCAAAATGTAATCTGGGAGAAAATGAAAAATAACTAAAAAATGTTCATGGCAAACTTTCACATTTTTCTATGAAAGTGATTCCAACCAAGAAATAATGGAGAGTATTTTTTATTATCTCTTCCCACAGATGTTTATTATCCAATCTGCCTAACTTGTAAACCACAGCAAAAAAGTTCGGTCTTTAATTTTTACTTTCAACTGTTAAAGTTATACAGGGTTATGAAATCTGAAAATCTGGAATTTTCCTCACTTGCTTCATAACACAATAGCACCTCGTGCAAACTTACATTCTAAATTCCCAATACATGAATATGCAGTAGTTTTTTTAATTAACATGTTTTACTTAAAAAAAAAGTTTTATTTTTCCCAATTACTATAATCATTTCCTAAGAAAGAAGGGAGAGCAGATAAAAGTTCTTCTCAAAGCCAGTGAAAGCAAAGAAAACAATAACCTGAGAGTAATTCTCAGATAGTCTGAGAGAAATGTATTTTGAGGACTTGGAAATTTTTCAAGCAGAACAGAAGATGAAAACTCAGCTACAGGAAAACGACAAAGTGCAGAGAATTTAGTAACCTAGACTGCTCATTATATGAGGTTATATGTAACTGAAATGTTCCCAAATAAGTCTACCAAGGGTTGGGTTCGTTAGCTACTATCAGGTCCAGAGATAAGACATTTATGGAGAACCCCATCCTCACGTCATAGAGGCTGCCAGGGAAAAGAATATGGATCCTCCAAGTGGTTTGATAATTCAGTTAGTTTGCACAACGCAAACAATTTCAGAACTGTAATCCTAAAGAGCGTGATTTCGACAAGAATTTTTATAGGTCAACAGAGAATACTGAGAAGTTTGAGAGACAGCATTTTCTGACCCCAGTGGTCTTCAAAGATCAACTAACGAGACAATGCAGATAAAGCATTTCTTTACTAAAGCAACTTGATATTGTCATTTATAGTTCTAATGCCTTCCTATATCTTCCTCAGGTTAAAACATTTAGAAGCAGGGCGCCTGCTGGTTCAATCTGTTGGGCATCTGCCTTCGACTAAGGTCATGATTACCAAGTCCTGGGACTGAGCCCCCTGCTCAGTGGAGAATCTGCTCCTCCCTCTTCTCCTGCCCCTCCCACCAACTAGTGAGTGAGCTCTCGCTCTCAAACGCCCTCTCTCAAATAAATCTTTTTTTAAAAAAATGAAAATTTATAAGCAAAAAGAAATTATGTGGGAAAACCACAACATACAAAAGGAATTTTAAACTAAATAAAGCCTGTCATTTATTTGTCATTTTGTTGGTATACATGTGGAGATTTGGACAGATGCCTCATAAAAGAGCCACCTTTACTTTACACAATGACATTTTCTCAACCATCAAAATAAAAGGTTTAACCCACTTGCAAAGGTGTACAGCAGGTGATATAAAAAACATTTTTCTCGTTTGTCCTTTTAAATAAAACACAAGCAACCCAATTCATTCAGATCAACAGCAATAACCAACCACAAGCACCAAAGCAAGGGCAAGTCAAGAGCAGACAATCAAAAGTACTTTGGGGCAATATTCTGGTTTTTAACAAGGTACTATGGTTATACAAGATGTCAGTTATCATTTGGGGAATCTGGGTAAAGAATATTTGGAACCCTTTATTATACTTTTATTACTTTTTTCTAACTAAAATCATTTCAAAGTGACAAGAACAAACAAAATCTTTTAAACATTTCATGTTTAGAGAGAAATGTGTTAAGAAAAATTAATTGGGGCAAACTCTGTTATGACATCAATGTGTGGCACAATGAAAAGCCCAAGAACCAGTCAGTCAGAAATATCCGTTCTACCAATTATCAGTGGCACCTCATCTTGGACAAATCATTTATTCTATTAAGAGCAAAAACCAAAGGGGCGCCTGGATGGCTCAATCGTTAAGCGTCTGGCTCAGGTCATAATTCCAAGGTCCTGGAATCAAGCCCCGCATAGGGCTCCCTGCTCGGAGGGAAGCCTGCTCCTCCCTCTCCCACTCCCCCTGCCAATGTTATCCTCTCTCGCTGTGTCTCTCTCTGTCAAATAAATAGAATTAGGACGCCTGGGAGGCTCAGTTGTTAAGCATCTGCCTTCGGCTTGGTTCATGATCCCAGGGTCCTGGGACTGAGTCCCACATCGGGCTCCTTGCTCAGTGGGAAGCCTGCTTTTCTCTTGTGTTCCCTCCTTCCGGCAAATAAATAAATAAAATCTTTAAAAAATAAATGAATAAAATAAAATAAAATCTTTTTTTAAAAAAAGCGAAAATCAAAACCACAAACAAACATCTCCAGACCTTCCTCACAAGGTTGTTGTTAGGATCAACTGAAATATTATTGAAATGTTCATTTTAATAGATGGCATGTTAAATGCTCCAAGTGCAAGAGAAAGAGAGAGGAAACGTGAGAATTAGACCCACTCGAGTTATCCAGAGAACAATCAGAAAACAAATTCTACTGAAAGCGTAGATCAGCAAATATAAAATCCTCCGTGCAGTTCAAGCCTGCAGTGAACATCCCAGGAAAGCCCTACTATTTCACAAGTGACTGAATTTCAATAAAGCGCTGTATTATTTGCAAGGCCTTCCCTCTCAACAGAAATTTAAAGCTGGGTGAAGTGGGCAAATGGCTCAATGAAGACAACAGGCTCCAAAATTCAATGTAAGTTCAAAGACACATTTCACTATGAAAGCAGTCTCTCTGCTCTCACGTTAAATCATAAATCTTTATTAGGACTGGATTCTTTTCAATTATTTGTTTCACTAAACTACTGGAAGATAACCAATCTAAAAGATCACAAACTTGGCTTTCTTTAAAGGATAAGGTTACCTAAAATCTAATTTGAGACGCACAAAAGGCCTTCACAGAGAAATGGGGGAGGGGGGTTCATTATTTGGAAAGGAGTAACAGATAGGGTTACATTTCAGTTATATCCAGTTTTCACCTATTTCTTCAGACCTCAGAGCAGTCCGCTTCCTGCACATACGGAATAAATTAAACCCAGAGGACAGTATTTAAAAGATATGGAATTGGGGCACCTGAGTGGCTCAGTGGATTAAGGCCTCTGCCTTCAGCTCAGGTCATGATCCCAGAGTCCTGGGATCGAGCCCCACATCAGGCTCTCAGCTAGGCAGGGAGCCTGCTTCCCTTCCTCTCTCTGCCTGTCTCTTTGCCTACTTGTGATCTCTGTCAAATAAATAAATAAAATCTTTAAAAAATATGGAATCAAGCAAAGGGTGTCAGACAAACTGACATTCATATAACAGAAAGCTAAAACCATTAGGTGAAAGGTTCCTGGGGACCCTGATAACAGATAACAGCATGTGCGCCTACAGAATCAACATCACTGAAAGAGGGACAAGTCGACCTTTACATGGCTCAGGTATGATGCAAAAGATGTACAAAGCACCACCTACGAATTCTCAGCAAAAAATTTAAACTTGAAACTATTCAAGCGCTACTAGTTTAATGGAAATAAAAGAAACAGACAAGCACATTTAACGACATCATAAGAATACAATCTTGCAACCACTAGAATGTGGGAAATTCTATAGGACAAATGATCCATTTCTTCAACAAATAAATGACATAAAAATAAAAGGAGGATTGTTTTATAAAGATACTTACAGGCATATCAACCAAACGCAATGTGTGGACTTGGTCTGGATCTTGATTTCAACAAGCCAAATGTAAAAGGCCTTTCTGGGATAACTGGGGGTAAACTATACACACACTGGCTATTGGATAATATTATGGAGTTATTATTTATATTATTAATAATTTTCTTGGGTGTAAGAATGACACTGCAGTTCTGTTTAAAGGAAAATGGTCCTTATCTGTTCGAGATTTTAAAAGTATATCCAGATGGAAAAAAATAAATTAAAATTAAGAAAAAAAAAAGTCCATATGAAGCAAATGTGGCAAAATGTTAACAATTACTAAGTCTAAGAGATGGGCATTACACTAATCTATCTAGTATATCTGAAATTTTCCACAATGAAGTTAACATCCTAATAACATTCTATATGACAGGTGTCCCTCCCAATCATGCCAACACAGCATTTCATTTCCATCTTAATCCTGCTTGTTTTCCCATCATTTGCCCCCTTGAGCTCAAAGCTGTGATACAGGTTGAAGAAAGAGGATGTGACGTACCTGTAGTAGCAGAGGCTAAAGTGATAAGATTCTTTCTTAGCATATCATAGAGAGGGCTGTCAGAGACAAAAACAAAAACAAAAACTTAATAACCCCATGGTTTTCCATTAAAATGTTATATGTCTATTTGGTACATGATCTTTCAACTTTCTCTGTAACACATGGAGAAGCAGAATGTTTTCCCCAGAATAGATTTGTTTGTAATTATTTAAATGTCAAGATACTCATGTCCAAGTGCTTGTGTTACTTTGCCACCATTAAGACACTAATTAATTTACATTTTATTTAATGAGCTAACAGTAACACAAGATTTCCCTTGGAGACCATTTCTTCCCACGAGGAATTAAGTTTTACAATTTTAACTGGGGAAGGGGTGGAAGGGAGTCTAACCACAGTAGGACAAAATGAGCGCAGAAGAAACAGTCATCACAAAGCTATAGAAAGAAAACAATGGCTTCTTAATTACTAATCTGCTTTTCACTCTGTAACAACCATTTACACCCCCATGTGGCTGGAGAAAGTTGCACAACAGGTCAAAGAAGTTCTACTGTGATTCTTATGAAGCCCATCTTCGACCTCAAACCGCCCAGCCATGCTACATTTCGCTCATCAGCTCAGTCTTCCTCTCTGTAACAGCTGCTTCACAAAATTCTAACCTAGCCACACCAAGCTCCTCCTACCCAGGCCTTTGCACATGATGTTCAATCTGCCAGTTCTCCAACCCTCTCCCAGAGCACTCCCATTCCTCACTCATCCTGCAGCTCTCGGCTCAAATAGCACTTCCTCAAGGAACCATACAGACCCCAACCAATAAGATCCTAAATCCCACCCCAACGCAGCTTCATGTACCTCTTTGTCTCTAACTCTCACAGTGTAATTTACTAAGTGCGGTGTGATAACCTGAAAGAAGACGGGGAAGAGCATCCACTGTCTCACTGCTCCTTAAACTCCATAGAATCTGAGATCGCTGTTCACGAACACATTCTCAGGGCCTCACAGGAGACCCTTAAATATTGATTGACTAAAGGAATAAATAACCACTAATACCCTATGGAGACTGAGTTGTTAGAAGCACCCAAAAAGACAAACAAATCTTCAATCTTCTTACCTTGGATCTTTCACGGAGAAGCTCTGACGTCCTAGCAGTTCTCCTAAAAGATCTCCGCCACAATACACCATATGCTGCTCCCGCTGATCATAAAGCTTCTTCACCATTATGTACTGGCCGAGATAATGCATGACCTGCAGGGCAATAAAACCACAGGAAGAGGTCTGCCCAGCTGCTCCAAACACAAGTTAATTATGAGAAGGGAAGGTACATTAGTTTGTTAGAAAAAGAGAAACCATGAGTGAGCATGAATGTCAGTGCTTGTGGAAGGAGTCCTATGACAAGACGGTTGTCCCCAACTACTAGGTTCAGCCACTTATTATCTTGCTGGACATCAAGAGACTTACTTTTAAAATAGAAACGCAGTAGTCTGACAGTGAGAAAGAGTGTTGAATTTACCTAGTATCCCCATAAAAATGTTCTTACGAGTCCAAATAAAGAGGCCTATTCCATGACTAGAATAAACTTTATATGTGTCTGGTCCATAAAAATATATTCCAAGTCCAGGGACACATAACTCTAAGACGCTTCTGATGCATATTCCTTTAATTCTTTTTTGGCAAATGAAGTACAATGGTTAACAAGCCATCGGCACCGTAAGTGCATAAAACACAGAATCTAGTGTCTATCAAATAAAAATTTAGTCTATCTGGCTTTTTTCACAGAGTTCACAAAAATGGAAAGAACTCAGACAAGATCATGATTCAAAAGTTTTAAGTGATCTATTTTTTCCTAATGTTTTCTCCATGCAGATTTTTAAAAAATAACTTAATAATTAAGTTCACTTAATGACAGTAAGACCTCTGCTGTCAGAGACCACATGCAAACCAAAGCGGCTATCTGTATCTTTAGGCCCCAACTTCTCAGGAATTATTAGATACCTGCACAGAAGATGTTTCCAACACTGTCCCCATTATATTGGTACAATAATGCTCCTAAGCTCCCTTCTATACCAAGCAACATTTCGCCCCAGATCATCAAATACCTAGGGGGAAGTAAGATGGGGAAGAACAACCACTGGAAGAGGGAAAGGAGGAAGTTTTATATTTTATCTGTCCAACTTCCGGAAGAAATAAATCCAAAATAAGCTCTTCTAAGATAATATAGATCATCTACCCTATAAATGTGTACATAATTGTCTGCAGCCACTGCCACAGCATCACCACCTCTAACTCCCAGAGCTCCAGCTGAAGAAGGGGGAGAAGGTAAGACCTCTACACTAGGGCTTGCACAAAGCAGACCACTCGAATATCAACTGGTGGTAAAGCTCTGAAGAAGTGACTGACTACAAAAAGCCACTTGCAAGAGTGTGCCCTCTTCTGGAGGGGTGAAGAAACCTCACCGTTACAGTCCTGGTACTGCTGCACCTGTGAAATCGGACACTATCACAAGTCCACTGAACAGATCTGCAAGCTTCCATTCCAGCATCTGGTGCAAAAAAGTGTTCAGGGACACCTGGCAGGCTCAGTCAGTAAAGCATGTGACCCCTCATCTCAGGGCTGTGAGCTCAAGCTCCACATTAGGTGTAGAGATCACTTAAAAATAAAATCTTAGGGGCGCCTGGGTGGCTCAGGGGGTTGGGCGTCTGCTTTCGGCTCAGGTCATGGTCCCAGGGTCCTGGGATCAGGCCCCGCATCGGATTCCCTGCTCGGTAGGGAGCCTGCTTCTCCCTCTCTCTCTGCCTGGCTTTCTGCCTGCTTGTGATCTCTCTCTGCCGGATAAATAAATAAAATCTTTTTAAAAAATAAATAAATAAATAAAAATAAATAAAATCTTAAAAAATAATAAAATAAAATAAATGCATTCAGCAAAAAAACATTAAAATAAAACATTAATAATGTATACAAAATTACTACTCTCATTATACTGTACTGCCTCAACGCACATACTGAGAACCAATATTTAAAAATAAAAAATTAGCAGGGTGCTGGGTAGCGGGGGTTAACCAGGGTTAAAGCCTCTGCCTTTGACTCGGGTCATGATCCCAGGGTCCTGGGATCAAGCCCTGCATCAGGCTCTCTGCTCAGCATGGAGCCTGCTTCCCTTCCTCTGCCTCTCTGCCTACTTGTGATTTCTGTCTGGCAAATAAGTAAATAAAATCTTTAAAAAAATAAAAATAAAAAATAAAAAATTAGGGGCGCCTGGGTGGCTCAGTCGGTTGAGTCGCTGCCTTCAGCTCAGGTCATGATCCAGTCATGATCCCATCATGATCCCAAGGTCCTGGGATCGAATCCTGTATCAGGTTCCTTGTCCAGCAGGGAGCCTGCTTTTCTCTCTACCTCTACATGCCATTCTGCCTGCTTGTGCTCTCTCTCTCTGACAAATAAAGAAAATGTTTTTTAAAATAATAATAATAAAATCTTTAAAAAATTAAAAATATTAGGAAATTCTTCTTTATGCACCAGGTAAGGTCAAAATTCATAATAGAGAGCTTCATATAAACTGACTCTTTGCAATTTCTTCCCCAGTAAAATATTCTTTCTGACCAATATGTACTTAATTTCTTCTTAACCCAGGAAACCTCTACCACAGGACTGAAGGAGATAGCATAATTCATTTTAACAACTTTACTGATATAAAATTCCATACATCAGGGGACCTGGGTGGCTCAGTCAGTTAAGTCAGTTAAGCACGCACTTGTGGTTTTTGGCTCAGGTCACAATCTTATGGGGGTCATGAGATCATCGAGCCCCACACCAGGTCCCACACTTAGTACAGAGGCTGCTTGAAAATTCTCTGTCCCTTCCCCAATGCATACGCCCTTGCACTCTTTCTCTCAAATAATTTTTTTTTTTTAATTCATACTTTGGGACACCTGGGTGGCTCAGTCGGTTGGGTGTCTGCCTTTGGCTGAGGTCATGATCCCAGGGTTCCGGGTTTGAGTCCCACATGGGGCTCCTTGCTCTGCGGGGAGCCTGCTTCTCCCTCTGCCTGCTGCTCCCCCTGCTTGTGATCTCTCTCTCTCTCTTTCTCTGACAAATAAGTAAATAAATAAAATCTTTAATAAAAAAAGATAAAAAATAAAAATCCATACTTCAATAATAGTTTCAGAATTCTAAAGATACAGTCCAAAATGATGTACTTAATTTAAAATGATAAAGTAAATATGAATATTCTAGAAAATCTAAAATGCTCCCAATATGTTTCCTTGAGAGATATAATGGCTCAGAAGTTCAGTGTTCCTTAAGTATTTCAGAAAAGTTTAAAAAAAAAAGCTTGATAATTTTGTTTCTTCCCATTAGAAAAGGTTAGATTTTTATCCTACTAAATGCAAGCAGTTCAGAGAGATTAACATTTTAATACTGAGTCTTTTCCACTTAAGGAATTCAATTTGGTTTTGTTAAAAAACAAAACAAAACAAAAAACCTTTAGATGCTAAATAAGTTATTTAAATGCATAAGTGTTTAAAATAACTCACAGTGCTCAGAAGAGTATCTGACACATTTATAATGAAAAACCACTGCATTTAATTCCTGCCTGGCAGTACATCCTATAAATCATAGACAGTGTCATTTTTTAATCTTGTACACGCTTTGCATTTTAACTCGGAGATCAATGAATTCACAGTTAATTTTATGTTTGGCTGACAACATACTTCAAAAGGAAATTTAAAGGAAATATGAAGTTGAATTTAGCTCAGCAGTCTTTAAAACAAGCAAAAGTTGCCTTTCCAGTACTTCAGGAAGAGAATTTCCTTTCTTGGGCCTGATGTCAGAACTACATATTCATCAGCTACTACTTTTTTTCTTTTCATCAGCGTTTACTTCTCAGCTGTTCTTATAACTGAGAATTCTCAAGGTGCCTGGGAGGCTCAGTGGGTTAAAGCCTCTGCCTCTGGCTCAGGTCATGATCCCAGGGTCCTGGGATTGAGCCTCTTATCGGGTTCTCTGCTCAGCAGGGAGCCTGCTTCCTCCTCTCTCTCTCTCTCTCTCTGTCTGCCCTTCTGCCTACTTGTGATCTGTCAAATAAATAAATAAAATCTTTAAAAAAAAAACAAAAACAAAAACTGAGAATTCTCTTTGACGGCTTACCTCTTTAACAGTGAACATTTCTCCTTGTGCACCTGCTGCCTGCAAAATCTTCAAAAGTGGCTGTTTTGGTCGTACCTGATAGAAACATTGAAAAAACCTGTTATTTATATTCCAACTAGCTTGGTTTCTCAAACCCTAGGGAACAAGAAAAGCTCCTTAAATATATATATATTTTTAACAAACCCTGGTAGATACTTACCATCTAATAACAATCTTCCAATACCTACAATAATAGCAGATAATCGAACTACTACCTGTTACCTCTCTGAAAAATGACATTTTCAAAAGACAACACATTGACACCTGCTAAGACGGCCAAAATCAAAAGAAAAAAGGAAACAAACATTGGCAAGCGTGTGGAGAAACTGGAACCCTTGTGCACAGCTGGTGGGAAGATAAATGGTTCAGTTGCTGTGGAAAATAGTTTGGCAGTTTCTCAGAAAGTTGAACACAAAATTATCATATGACCCAGGAGTTCCTCTCCTAGGTATATACCCCAAAGAACTGAAAGTAGAACTCAAACAAGTATTTGTACACCAGTGTTCCCAGGAACATGATTCACAACAGCCAAAAGATGGAACAACCCAAACAGCGCCAACAGGTGGGCAGAAAAACCAGATGTGGCGTAAACACACAAGGGATAGTGACTTTGACATCTCTTGACTCTGACTGTGGAGTCCGTCTTTAACCACACAGTTTTATCTTTAAAATTTTTATGGTCAAATTTGTCTCTCTCTTCCTCTTACAGCTTCTTTGGTTTTGTCCTAAGGCCCCTCTCATCCTGAAGTTTCACAACCATTTCCTAAATTTTCCTCTAACATTATTTCACTCTTTACATTTAAATCTTCATCTACCTGGAATTTGTTTTTGTACAAAGTTTGAGGTCTTCATTTGTTTTCTTCCAGAGATGGACAATTATATCAAACCCATCTATTATACAAGCCACATTTTCCCCCAACAAATCCAAATTCTACTTTCATCATCCACTAAGGTACACAATACTATATGTATTGTGCAATGTTTATGAAGACAGGTGACAAAATTATGTATTTTTACATGTTAGAGGAAAAGAACTGAAACAAGACACACCTAATTAGTAATAGTGTTGTCTTAGGGAGAGGGGATTTTGGGCAAAGAAGGGAAGAGACAGTCAAGGAGTCTCTATAGCTAAATACTTTATAAATAAACACATTATAAAACTGAATTTTATAAGAATACATTTGCTATATTTACAATTTAAAATTAATTTTAAAGAAAACAAGCTTGTTAAAATGAAGCAAGAGAGATGGAAAACAAACATATAACTTGGCCCCAAATTCTCCATTAGCCACCCATATCCTAAAACATAAATTTTCAAAATGTACTGTATTTTAAGCAATGTGTAACCTCCACATCTTTATTTAACCAATAATCAATTCAAATTTTGAGCAGTGAAACTATTTATTAGTTTCCCTAATACGGAATTTAAAAAATAATCCTTTCTGCTCTACATAAAATCCTAAGTCAGTAAAAGTCAGTAAAGTTACTACGTGCTCCAACTCAATTTTTTAAAAGCTTACAGAAAACTAGGAATGCCTAAAAATGATTTACCTGATTGGTCTGTTCTGGAGAGATCCTGCAAGCACTGTCAGAAGTTGAACACTGGGCAGAGGTGGAAAGTGAGGTCATTTTGGCAGTGAAGAAATTGCCGTCTGCTGATAAATCTACAAGGAAAAAAAAAGTTATGAAATCTCTTCTAAAGCAGAAAATTTTCACTTTGAAGATTTACAAAACAGCAGCCAGCAGAAGGTTAAAAAAAAAAAAGACACATGTATCAGAGGACCCTACACAAATGGTTCTCGATACTCTTCTGATCCCTTTCTAAATTCAGATCCTCCAAAAAACTGGAGAGCTTAATTAAGAGTCAGAGCCATCCATGCTTCCCTCAGGTGAAGTCCGAAACAGAAACAGGTTCAGGCATGCTCCAACTTCCACAGTGATGATAATGAGTAAACTGTTTTAGCCGAAAGTCAAATTCACAATCATTACCTCCCCAATGGGTATCAGGGTTTCAGTAACTCCTCCCCTCTTAACAGTGCTCAAGAGCACCCCCTGGAAGACAACAGATCATAGAGCTGGGGGAATTGCCAAGATTAAGTAATAGATTTATGATTCCAAGGGCATATCAAGAAAAACCTCTGCAACATGTTGAAACATGTCTTGGCCAAGCAACTGCAAGAAAGTGAGAGTCAAATTACTCAGTATCAGTTAAGGCAGTTAGTTTTTAATACCTGCCAACGCCAAAGAGTATAGCAACTAAATGCCTATAAAATGGGTTAAGCCAAGGTGGGAACATAACGTGTGCCAAACCTAAAGAGTATAGCGATCCCTACAAGATGGGTTAAGCCAAAGTGGACATCTATCATCAAGGAAAGCTGTAACACGAAATGAAACAGAGTAAGGCTCAGTGAAAATTTTTCAACTTCTACCATCTCTCCTTTAAAAAAAAAATTTTTTTTGAAGAGGGAAAATAAATTTTTAAATAAACTTGTTAAAGTTTACCATCGGGCCTTTTTCTAGTAAAAAGGTGATAAGTGATCAGTGAAATTTGTGATAACAAGCCACATCAGGGAAAAGGTGAAAGGGGCCTGGAAAAACTGACAAATGGTCTGGATAAAACTAACAAGATTCCTCAGTCTTCTGAGAATACTTACTGACTCTAACACAATTCAAATTCCTCCCTCCCCCATCGGCTTCCCTTGCCACAAAATGGGAAGTCAAATAGGATACAAGCATAATTTACAATTTTAAAGTAGCTAGCTTTTAATTAGCATTTCAAACCTTATACCTAAAACGCCAGTCCAGATCTCCCCAAACCTGCCAGTCCTGCAGTCCTCCCCACCTTAGCAATCAACAACTCCATCCTTCCAGCTACTCAGGTCAACGACCTTGAAGCCATCCCGGATTTCTTTCACATTCCACACCCAGTTCATGAATAAACTGGAGAGCTGTTATCTTCAAAATACAAACTCTAGCCATTTCTCACCACTTCCACTATTACTGCACAAATCCAAACCACCTACCTCTCAACTGCACTACCCTCCTAAGGTTTTCTTGCTCCCACCCTTGCCCCTCGAGCTCCTAACCTCCTCCTCCTTTTGTCTACTCAAATATCAGTTTACCGAGGAGGCCTTCCATGACTACCCATTTTTAAAACTGCAGCTCCCAACCCCCAGTATTCCCTATCCTTCTCTGCCTTATTTTTCTGTATCGTCCTTATTACCAACCAACATACTATACGTTCTAATTCCTTATCATGTAAAACAGAAGCAGCAAGAGGGCAGAGATTTGTATTTATTCATTAATCAGTCCCTGATGCCGAAACTGACAATTACATACATGTTACTGTAGAGTAACATGATGGTCACAAGTATCACTAACAGTGTGGATGCTGGGTGCCTGGCTGGCTTAGTGGGTGGAGCATGCGACTTTTGATCTCAGGACTGTAACCCCGCGTTCAGTCTGCACTTAACCAAAAATAAAATCTTAAAAATAAAGAAATAACAGAGTGAACGGTTTCCAAAAATGGTCTTCAATGCATCTCCCAAGTAGCTCTGTGACATTTATCAACAGAATACAGCGGAAGTGGTAATGTGCCAATTCCAAGCGCTGGCGGCTTCATTTTTTGTGCTCTTGGAGACCCGTAAAATCTGACTGCTTTCCTAGAGACCACATAAAAGGGCCGTGTGGGGAGGACTAGTTGTCCAGCTCATCACAGCCTTCTAGCCACTCCTTCCAAAGCACCACGTATAACAGGACATTCCAAAAGCAGCTACTGCTTGACCAGAGCTGCATGACAGGCAAGAACCATCCAACTAAGCCCACAAAATCGTAAGAATAAATCAAATGGCTGTTGTTTTAACTAAGTTGTTGCGTGGTTTATGACACAGCACTAGATAATCAAAACAAAAGGCGCAGACTCTGTATCAGGCACACATTAACCCATTTAATAACCCTATGATGTAGGTAAAAGAATTATTACTATTATTTATAGTATAATAATTACTTATAGTATAATAATTATTAGTAGAATATAATAAACATTATTCTTTGTTTTACATCTAAGGCAAGAGAAGCATAGAGATGTTATTTGCCCAAGATAATACAATTCAGTGAATTGCTGGAGTCGATTTCAAACTCAAGAGTTCTAAAGACCTCACTTAGTAATATATTTTTGCCCCTTAGACCTCAATATACAGAATTAATCATAATCCTTTTCTTCAACAGACTCTCATTGTTTATCAGCACATGACCCACTTTTCCTTGATTCTTCCTGATGCAATAAACATCCTCAAGGCAGTACTCTTGACAACCACCTACATTTAACTATAATATCCTTCCCTAGCCCATTCCCCTGCCTCTCCCCAACAATCATCCTTATCCTGTTTTGATTTTCTTTCCTTCCTTTTTATGCATTTTAGTGCATCAAAATGGAATGTTACAAGTAAGTATTTTTAGGTTAGCTGCTTTTAACTTAAAAGAAGCAGATATAGTAATTTTTGAGATTTTTGTTTCACTAACAATTCCTACTGTTTTGTCACTTTTTTTTTTATTATTATTAACATATAATGTATTATTGGGGCACCTGGGCGGCTCAGTGGGTTAAAGCCTCTGCCTTCAGCTCAGGTCATGGTCCCAGGATCCTGGGAACGAGCCCCACATCAGGCTCTCTGCTCAGCAGGGAGTCTGCTTCCTCCTCTCTGCCTGCCTCTCTACCTACTTGTGATCTCTGTCAAATAAATAAAATCTTTTAAAATATATATAATATATAATACCCAGTGTTCATTACATCATGTGCCCTCCTTAATGTCCATCACCTAGTTACCCCACACCCCACCCCTCCAGCAATCTTGTTTCCTGTAATTAAGAGTCCTTAGTTCTTTTTTAAAAAAATTTTATTGTAAACTAAATATAACATAAAATTTACCATTTTTAAGTGTACAATTTAGTAACATTAAGTATGTTCACAATACTGTACACCATAAAAACTATCCATTTCCAGAACTTTTTAATCACCCAAACTGAAACTCTGCACCCATTAAACAATGAACTCTCCAATGACCTCCTCCCCTCAGGGCCTTGTGATCAAAATCCTACTTTCTGTCTCTATGAATATGCCTATACTAGATAACTCATATAAGTAAAATCACAATATTTGTCCTTTGGTGTCTAGCTTATATCACTTAGCATAATGTTTTCAAGATACATCGATGTCTTAGCATACCTTATTTTTCATTCATTTTGACTGCTGTATAATAATCCACTGTCTGATGAACATTTGGATAGTTTCTATGTTTTTACTATTATGAAAAGTGCTACTAGTAATATTCATGTAGATGTGCAAAAAAGGTGTCTCTTGGGCAGATCTACAAAAGAAACTGCTCACTCATAGCATACATGAATACTCACCTTTAGGAACTGATACCAAAGTGTTTTCAAAGTGTGTGCACCAATCCACAATCCCAACAAGAATCTGTAAGATAGCCTGTGAATCCATCTCCTCTTCACTATTTGATGTCATAAAACTTTTTTAACTTTTGCCAATAGGTATGGGCTTTTTCTCTGTTCACTAATGATGATACTAAATCTCTTCATCTGCTTAGCAGCCTTGCTTCCTCTTCTATGAAACATCAGCTCATGTCTTCTGGACATTTTCCTGATTTTGTTATACTTAGTTTGTAATAGTTATTTATAAATTTTTAATATTAGCCCTATGTCAACTGGGTGTCCTGCAAATACCTTAACTTATATCGTCTTTTCGATTTCCTAGAAGGTACTTGTATGAAAACTTAATAAAATCAAATTTATATTTATCCATCTTCTCTTTTTTTAGTCAATGGCCCCTCTGATGTAAGCACTCTTTTATTCCCCGAAGTCTCATATTCACCAATCCTTTCTACTAAAAATTTGCAAGTGTGTGCGGTGAAAGGATGACATTTTAAGACCTTTAAATTCTTAATCTGGAATTGACTTTTTTCTTTTTAGAGATCAATTTTACTCTTCTTCCCTATAGATAGCCATTTTTCCAGCTCAGTTTATTGAACATGCATTCTTTCCTGCCAGCCACCTCTTTTGTACACCGAATTTTCCTTACATACATGGGTGCTTGAGTTCTCTATTCTACTCCAAGGACTGATCAATCTGTTTACTCAATTTAACATTGTCTTAATTCCTATCTTATAATAAGTATTCCTATCCAGTAAAGCAAGTCTTTTCCTCCATGTTCTTTTTTACAAGTGACAGGCTTATTCTTGGCCCCCCAACTTCTTAAAATTTTTAACTTTTTAAGTTTTCAATTTTAATTCCAATATAGTTAACATTAGTTTCAGGTGTGCAATATAATGATTCAACAATTTTCTTTTTTTCTTTTTTTGGTCAGAGTGAGTGAGCACAGGCAAAGTGGCAGGCAGAGGCAGAGGGAGAAGCAGGGTCCCCACCGTGCAAGGAGCCCGATGCGGGACTCAATCTCAGGACGCCGGGATGATGACCGGAGCAGAAGGCAGCTGCCCAACCAATTGAGCCAGCCAGGCGTCCCTGATTCAACAATTCCATACATTTCTCAGTGCTCACTGTAAGTGTACTTTTTAATCTCCATCACCTATTTCACCCAACCCCCACCCACTTTCCATCTCTTCTGGTAACCATCAGTTTGTTCTCTGTGAGTTTGTTTTCTTAGTTTGTCTCCTTTTTTTCCCTTTGCTCTTTGTATTATTTCTTAAATACCTCATGAGTGAAATCATATTTGGTTTTCCTCTTATTTCGCTTTGCATTACACTCTCTAGCTCCATCCATGTTGCAAATGACAAGATTTCTCTTCTCTCTTATAGCTGGACAATATTCCAACATACTGAGCATATACACCAACCTTCTTTATCCATTTATCAATAGATACTTTGGCTGCTTCCATAATTTGGCTATTGTACATAATGCTGCAATGAACATAGGGATGCATGTATCCCTTTGAGCTAATGCTTCGTATTTTGGGGGTAAATACTCAGTAGCGCAACTACTGGATCATAGGGTACTTCTATTTATGCTTTTTGAGGAACCTCCATACTATCTCCCACAGTGGCTGCACCAGTTTGCCTTCCCGGTCCTTATCTCTTCCATATAAATATTAGCATCATCTTTACCAAGTTCCATAAAAATTCCTGTTGGGATTTTGAATGAAATTATACTTTATATACAGATCAAACTGTTTTTTCATCATCAACATCATATATTTCTCTATTTATTAAGGACTTATTTAAGTAAAATTTTCCCTTTGGAGATTTAACACGTCTGTTAAAATAATTTCTAAAGTTGATATTCTAATACTATTGTGATGGCTTCTCTTTCATTATAATTTTTAGTTTTTACATACATACAGAAATACCAAGGACTTTCAATAATCTTCTATCCAGTCACCTAAATGTACGTAACTATTTCTAATAATCTGTCTGTGCATTTTTTCTATGTAAATAATTATGCCACCGGCAGATAACAAAATCTTATCACCTTCTTTCCAATTCTTATGCTCCTGACTTCTTTACTGCTTAGGACTATCAGCACAATGTCAAATACACACAATCCTGGGCATCTTTGTTTCTGACTTTAAAGAAAATGCCTCTCATGTTTCCCTACATTTTTTTTTAACTGTTTGTTGTTCTTTTACAGTTACTCTATCAGTTTAGAAGGGTTTCTCTTCATCCTCATTAGCTAAAAACATCATGGAAAGTGGTTTTTAGAAAATATTCTTTCTGAATCTATTGAATTGATCATGATTTTTTTCTATTAACCTATTGATGTGTGTTTCTGAATTTCATTTCTGGATTTTCTAAAATTAAATCCTTACACACCTGAGATAAACCAAACTTGGTTTGGGAGCATTATCCTTTTTTGTACACTGCTGGTTTTGATTTGCTACTTTGTTTAGGTTGTCAAGTCTGTATTAGGGAATGAAATGGATCTACAATTTTCCACCGTTAAGTTTTTGTCTAGTTTGGATGTCAGGGCTAGCAGGCTTAATAGACTCAATTGTTGAATAGTGTCTATTTTTCTATTGACAGGGGGAAAAAATTCTACAAAATAAAGATGTTCCAGTCCTTGAAAGGTTGGTAGAATTAACCTTTGAAACATAAAACTCAGGGTGCCTGGGTGGCTCAGTCGCTGGGTGTTTGCCTTTGGCTCAATTCATGATCCCATGGCCCCAGGATCAAGCCATGCATGCTGCATGAAGCACTCTGCCAAGCGGGAGGCTGGCTTCTCCCTCTCCCACTCCCCCTGCTTGTGTTCCTTCTCTCACTGTCTCTGTCAAGTGAATAAATAAAACCTTTAAAAAAAAAAAAAGAAAGAAACATAAAACTCGGTGTTTTCTTTCTGGGAAGGTTTTTAATTGCTATTTTAATTAAATAAATATTAGATTATTCAAGCTTTTTATTTCTTCTTCCATTTGTCTAAGTTTTCAAAAGTACGGGCATATAGTTGATATATTCTTTTAATCTGTGTACAGACGCATCTTCCTTTCCATACATGATATTACATTTTTTCTTATTACCTCTTCTACTCTTAAAGAATTTGTTGATCATTTCCCAGTTTCTTAAGCTGGACATTTAGCTTACTCCTGCACTTATAATTTGAATATTTAAGGCTACAAATTCCTTCCCCCTCCCACCCCAACAATATTTTTTAAGTTAGCCCACAGATTTTACTATATAAAGTTTTCATTATCATTCAGCAGTGTTTTTCAATTTCCATAATTTTTAAATCCCTGAGCTTGACAGCTATGCTTATGCATACTATATTTTCTAAATTTACGTTTTTGTGATTAACTCTTAATTTAATAGCACTGTGGGGAGATATCATCCTCTCTGTAAAACCTGTTCTTTGAAATTAAGGCTTTTACCTGGTCTGGTTGGCGATCAATTCTATAACGTATGCTTGCAAAACTCTTGTTATGTTAAGCTTGCTAGCTTTTTATAATCTTATATAACTACTAATTTATTAGTCTCACCTATAAATAATTAAGAGAGATATAATGAAATCTCCCACTACAAAGGTGGACTTGTCCATTTATCCCAGCGTAGTTCCACCAATTCTACATCATCTATTTTAAGGACTTTTAATCAGAAGCAAACGTGCTTTAAACTGCTGTATCTTCTTGCTGAAATGACATATTACTATCATTATATGGTCATTATATTGTGATTGTCATTACATAGTGATTCTTTCCATCCCAGTTAAGACATTCTGTCCTAAAGCGCATTTTATCTAGTATTAGTGAGGTCATGCCAGCTTTAATAATTCCAGGTATGTATTTTCCCCATCTTTCTATTTTTACATGCCCTTAAACTTCTGGTGTGTCTCTTGTGGGGGGGAAAAACAAAACAAAAAAACACAAAAACATGTATCTGAACTTTGGATTTCAATCCAGTCTGCCAGTTTTTACCTTTAACTAGAAAATTCAGTCCATTCACTTAATTAGTATGTATGGATGTTTCTACCATCCTGACTTAACATTCCAGTTTGTTCTACTCTTCCTATGCTTAATGTTACTTTCTTTTTTTTTTTTTTTTAAAGATTTTATTTGACAGAGAGATCACAAGTAGGCAGAAAGGCAGGCAGAGAGAGAGAGAGAGGGGAGGAAACAGGCTCCCTGCTGAGCAGAGAGCCCGATGCGGGACTCGATCCCAGGACCCTGAGATCATGACCTGAGCCGAAGGCAGCAGCTCAACCCACTGAGCCACCCAGGTGCCCTGTTACTGCCTTTCTTAAAAATTCTATCTCCGGGGAGCCTGGGTGGCTCAGTCATTAAGAGACTGCCTGTGGCTCAGGTCATGATCCTATCATCTTGGGATTGAGCCTGCATTGGCATGGGGGGCGGGGGGGGGGGGGCTGCTCAGTGGGGAGCCTGCTTCTCCCTCTCCCACTCCTCCTGCTGTGTTCCCTCTCTCACAGTCTGTCAAATAAAGAAATAAAATTTTTTTAAAAATAATGATTCTGGGGGGTGGGGGGTTGAGTGAGCCCAGTGCTGGGTATTAAGGTATTGCATGGAGCACTGAGTGTGGTACATAAACAATGAATCGTGGATCACTGAAAAAATTTTAATTAAAAAAATTCTGGGGCACCTGGGTGGCTCAGTGGGTTAAAGCCTCTGCCTTCGGCTCAGGTCATGATCCCAGGGTCCTGGGATAGAGCCCCGCATTGGGCTCTCTGCTGGGTGGGGAGTCTGCTTCCCTTCCTCTCTCTTTCTGCCTCTCTGCCTACTGGTGATCTGTCAGATAAATAAATAAAATCTTAAAAAAAAAAAAAAAAATTCTGTCTGCCTGCTAAAAAGATAAGAATTTTTTTTTTTTTAAGATTTTATTTATTTATTTGACAGAGAGCGATCCCAAGTAGGCAGGCAGGCAGGCAGGCAGGCAGACGGGGGCAGGGGGAGGACGCAGAAGTAGGCTCCTCACCGAGCAGAGAGCTGTGGGGCTCCAATCCCAGGACCCTGAGGATCATGACCTGAGCTGAAAAAAGCAGCTTAATCCACTGAGCCACACTGTGCCCCAAAGATAAGAACTTTATTGGTATCATCTGGACTTTAAATTCTGACAGACTTTTGGGGGGGTTGGGGGGCTTAGCCTTTACAATGAATATCAAGTAATTACAATCACCTTTACTTCACAGATCTAACACTTCCTGGATTTGAATCACTTAGTATTTCATCCAGAACTGGCCTCAATATAGGTATTTATATGGCAAGGTTTCCAAGACTTCATACACCTGAGAATATTTTTACTTTAATGATTGTGGTTGGGTATAAAATTCTAAGTTTCTCTTCAAAACTCTGCAAACACTCTTGTTTTCCTGCATTTAGTGATGCTATTCAAGTCTGATGTCAGTTTAAGTTTTGTTCCTTGTAGTAATCTGTTCTTTCTCTCTGAGGCTTCTTTTGCTTTGTTATTCTTAAATTTCACTATAACTCCTGGAAGCAAATTTTTCCTGATCACTCATCTTCAGCATTCTAAGAAAACTTTCCCTTTGAGGACATTCATTTTTTCTTTCTTTCTTTTTTTTTTTTTTAAGATTTATTTTAAGGAAAGCATAAGAGCGTGTGAGGGATGGGCAGAGGGAAGAGAAAATCTCAGATTCCCCATCCAGCACAGGGCTCAATCTCACAAGCCTGAGATCACCACCTGAGCCGAAATCAAGACTCAGATATTTAACCAACCAAGCCACCCAAGCACCCCCTTTTTTTAATTCTAAAAGAGAACTCTTTTTCCCATTATTTCAAGCATATCCTTTTTTTTCCCCCCTAAATACGGGCTCCACGCCCAATAATGGGGCTTGAGCTCATGATCAGGAGATGAAGAGTCACATGTTCCACCAACTGAGCCAGTCAGGCACCCCCACCTTTTCATTTTTATTTAAGATTCCTGGGGCGCCGGGGCGCCTGGGTGGCTCAGTGGATTAAGCCGCTGCCTTCGGCTCAGGCCATGATCTCGGTGTCCTGGGATAGAGCCCCACATCAGGCCCTCTGCTCAGCAGGGAGCCTGCTTCCCCCTCTGTCTCTGCCTGCCTCTCTGCCTACTTGTGATCTCTCTCTCTGTCAAATAAAATAAATAAAATCTTTAAAAAAAAAAAAAAGATTCCTGGGGCGCCTGGGTGGCTCATTCTCTAGGTGCCTGCCTGAAAGGGTCCTGGGATCCAGCCCCACTTCAGGCTCCTTGCTCGGCAGGAGGCCTGCTCCTCCCTCTCCCACTGCTTGTGTTCCCCCTCTTGCTATGTCCCCCTCTGTCAAATCAATAAATAAAACCTTCAAAAAATAAAATGATTCCTATTATTTAGGGGCGCCTGGCTGGCTGGTTGGTAGAGCATGCAATTTCTCATCTCAGGGTAGTGAGTTCAAGCCCCACATAGAATGTAGATTACTTAAAAACAAAATCTTTAAAAAATGAATTTTAACAGAAAGATTCCTATTATGTAGACTTGAGTACCTCTACATCTATTATCCTTAACTTTCAGTTTTTCTCTGAGATTTTCTTTTAATCTTTTTTTTTTAGTTCTGGGAGATTTTCTCAATCTAGAGTTCTAATTCATTCTTCAATTGTATCCATTCTGTTATTTCAACCATTACATTTTTCAACCCTAGTATTTTGGACTGGTTCTCTCAGCCCCTGCTTATTCTTATTTCAAGTTCTTAAGATGTTCCCCATTCCTTCTAAGATAATTACCATTCTAGGGGCACCTGGGTGACTCAGTGGGTTAAAGCCTCTGCCTTCAGCTCAGGTCATGATCCCAGGGTCCTGGGATCGAGTCCCACATCAGGCTCTCTGCTCAGCAAGGAGCCTACTTCCCCTCCTTCTCTCTGTGCCTGCCTCTCTGCCTGCTTGTGATCTGTCAAATAAATAAACACAAATCTTAAAAAAAAAAAAAAAAATTACCATTCTAACTTTAAACTCGATGTCCATCTGTTCTATTATTTCTGTTCCAATGAAACTTATACATTATTCTTCTTCTGAAATACCTGTTCTCAACTGTCTTTGTTATTCTTCCCTAGAGGGCAGGAGACACTCTGAAAGGCAAAGAATATGGGGCAAGGCCAGATTCCAGCCCTTATAAGCTGCAGCAAACTGTAGTAAGGTAGAAAATAAGTAGTAGGGTAGTAGGGCTCAGCCAGAAGAGAGTGCAACTCTTGACCTCGGGGTTAAATTCAGGCCCCATAGGTGTGAAAATTACTCAAAAATAAAAAAATTAAAATAAAGTTTAAAAAAAAAAAAAGAAAGAAATACGAAGTACAAAAGTAGAAAGACCCAAGCACCAGAAAACCATACTCACTCTTCACCCCATTCACTCACTACCCAGATCAAAGACTTATCCTTTGTTCCCCAAGGAGAAGCAGCACTATGATAGGATTTGAGGAGACCTAAGGACTCAGAAGGTAAAAGAGAAGTGCTGTCTAAGGTCAGTCTTCGCCTGTTTTTCATCAGCTGCTCACAAGTATATGCTTCTGTAATGCCCTGATTCACTGAGAGCTGGACTAAGGTTAGCTCTGGGTCGCAAGCGTAGAAAAAGGAAATTCCAACGTATTGAGGCAAGGAAGAAACTAGAGCAGTATTCCAACAGTCCTTCCCCCATGGTTTTATTCTCCTGTCCCAGACCAAAGCCGCCTCCCCATACACAAACACACACACAGTTCAAAACAGCCCACATCACCAGTCTGTTTCTCACAGCATTTTCCTATTACCATTCCTATAGGGATGATTCTGGGAGCCGGCAGTCATGCTAATTAAGCCTCTCGGTAGGAACAGAAATGGACTCCTGGGCAGGTCTGAAGAATTTAAACATCAATAAGGTTTTCCTACTTTGCTTTAACACCTGGTAGAAAATTGTGCCATTAAAAAACAAAACAGAACAAAAAACCCACTGCTTTAGAAGCAATGGAAGTTAAGAGCAGGACAAATTAGTCCGGCTGCAAGCGGGGGAATGAGAGGGAATGGAGACAATATGGAAGGATTTTAAAATGAGAGAATAGTGGAAAGAATGGGAGGGGAAGACATGAGCAAAGGCACTGTTCACGGCAAATGTGAGAAATGAAGTCAGCTGACAAGCTCTGAATCCAAAGCAAGATCTTGTCCCTTTCCCAATTGGGAGTTGTAATCAAAAGATTACAGAAGGTTTAAGTATTGTTATTTGCTCCTTAAAAGAGGAAACGGAGCCTAAAAGAAGTCAGATAACTTGCTTGAGTCTAAAGCTATTCTTTCCCACTATGCTACCCGTGAGCAGTTACATTCAGTTGCTCAAACCAGAAAATAGGGGGCACCTGGCTGGCTCAGTCGGTTAAGCATCTCTTAATTTCAGCTCAAGTCGTATCTCAGGGTTGGAAGATTGAGCTCTGTGTCAGGCTCCACAATGGGCAGGGAGCCTGCTTGGGATTCCTTCTCCCTCTACCTCCACCTCACCCCCTCAACCCCATGCATGTGCTCTCTCTACACAGATAAATAGGTTTTATTTATTTATTTGTCAGAGAGAGAAAGAGAGCACGCACGCAAGCCTGGGAAGCAGCAGGCAGAGGGACAGGCTTCCCACCAAGTAGGGAGCCTAATGCGGGACTTGATCGAGGGATCCTGGGATCATGACCCGAGCCAAAGGCAGACACTTAACCAACTGAGCCATGCAGGTGTCCCCAAAATAAACAAATTAATAAAACCTGAAAGAGTCCTCTTATCTCTCTCTTCCCATTTTCACATCATCGAACCTGATCAATTTTAACTTTTTTTTTTCTTAAAGATTTTATTTATTTATTTGACAGAGATCACAAGTAGGCAGAGAGGCAGGCTCCCTGCTGAGCAGACAGTCCAATGCGGGGTTCAATCCCAGGACCCTGAGATCATGACCCAAGCCAAAGGCAGACGCTTAACTCACTGAGCCACCCAGGCGCCCCTCAATTTTAACTTCTAAATCTTTCAAAACCACTCCTTCTTTTCATCTCCATGACTATTTCCCCAGACCAAAAGTGTTATTCCCTCTGTGCATCACTGAAATAAACACTTCACTGATCTAACTCTCTCCAAACCAAATTCCACACTACAGCTAGGAGTAAAAAAAAAAACAAAATAAACAAACAAACCCAATACTACAGTGCCAGGCCCTGCTTGAAAGCTTGCTACTGCTCTAAAGATAAACACAGAATCTAGCCCCCGTCTTGCCAAACCTTCCTCTTGCACCTCAAGTTCTCCCCGCTCCCCGCACCTCCTCCCCACACTGACCTTGTAGTTTCTCACAGCATTTACTTCCTGCTTCAAGGGCCTTTGCACACATTGTTCCTTCATTTGTAGCACTATTGAGTTCTACAAAGACTGATTATCCTAGACCTAGTCTCAGGTTAAATATTACCTCAACAATCACTAACAGCTGATAAACCATTTAAGGAAAAAGCTTGGGGAGGGGGAACTTTAAAACATAGGGAGAAGGCCAAGAATACTTGACCACTGACAAACCTCTCTAAAAGATGGTCATTTGCATCATGTACTTCTTGATGGAAGGCAAGAGGAAGCACCCAGAACCTCCTACCTACCTCTTGTGAAGTATTTTCAACAAAAAATACAACTAATCAAGCTTCTACATCTACTACCTACCTACTTATAGGAAAAACGGAGGATAAAGGAATAAATAATATCAAAAGCAAACAATTAGCCAAACCCAGAATGTAGGAAATGCTACAAGATCTCAGATGGTGGGGCAGGGAGGGTAGGGGATATGGTTAAGTGGGGAGACCATTATTTAGGCTTAAAAAAACGTAAACTTAATACAGCATGCAGACCTTGTCCATTCAAGTCCTGACTCAAAGAAACTATCTGTAAATGCCACCTTTCCCTAAACAATCATAAAATGTTGAATTATGTACTAGGTAGTAGATATTAAGAAACTGTTAATTGTAGGGGCACCTGGGTGGCTCAGTGGGTTAAGCCGCTGCCTTTGACTCGGGTCGTGATCTCAGGGTCCTGGGATCGAGCCCCGCATCCAGCTCTCTGCTTGGCAGGGAGCCTGCTTCCCTTCCTCTCTCTCTGCCTGCCTCTCTGTCAAATAAATAATAAATAAAATCTTAAAAAAAAAAAAAAAAGAAACTGTTAATTGTAGTAAAAAGGCACTGTGGCCATTTTTTTTAAAATCCTGACCTGATAAATACATTCTAACATATTTAAAGCTAAAATGACACTGCGTGATATGCTTTAAAATATTTCACTAAGAAATTGAGAAAAATAGGGGTGCCTGAGTGACTCAGTGGGTTAAGCCTCTGCCTTCAGCTCAGCTCGTGATCTCGGGGTCCTGGGATCGAGCCCCACATAGGGCTCTCTGCTCATCAGGGAACCCGTTTCCCCTTCTGCCTCTCTGCCTACTTGGGATTTCTCTCTCTGCCAAATAAATAAATAAAATCTTAAAAAAAAAAAAAAATCACAAAAATTCCATTATCTATTAATTCTTGAAAATACTGTTACAAAAAAGAATCTACATTATTAACTGATGCTGCTTTGGCTCTCTGGAAATGTTTCTTTCCAGCTAATAATAAACCTTAGAAATAAGTATAAAAAACTGAAAAGGGGGCGCCTGGGTGGCGGAGTCCTTGAGAGTCTGCCTTTGGCTTGGGTCATGATCACAGGGTCCTAAAATCAAGTCCCACATAGAGCAGGGGCCTGCTTCTCCCTCTCCCACTCCCCTTGCTTGTGTTCCCGCCCTTGCTGTGTCTCTATCAAATAAATAAATAAATACAAAGATAAATAAATAGCTGAAAAGGAGGACATGTGGGTGGCTCAGTCAGTTAAGCGTAGGCCTGCAGCTCAGGTCATGATCTGCAGGGTCTTGGGCTCAAGCCATCTGGCTCCCTGGAGTCTGCTGCTCCCTCGGCCCCTCCTCCCCATCACTCGTGCTCTCTTGCTCTGCTCTCTCTCAAATAAATTTAAAAATCTTTTTTAAAAGCTGGAAAGAGGGGCACCTGGGTGGCTCAGTGGGTTAAAGCCTCTGCTTTCGGCTCAGGTCATGATCCTAGAGTCTTAGGATCGAGCCCAGCATCAGGCTCTCTGCTCAGCAGGGAGCCTGCTCCCCCTTCTCTCTCTGCCTGCTTCTCTGCCTACTTCTGATCTCTGTCTGTCAAATAAATAAATAAAATCTTCTAAGAAAAAAAAAAAAGTGAAAAGAATTTGCCTACTTTTAAATGAATGAGGGAAGAAAGTTCTTTGTGCAGTTTTCTTGCTTTCAAAAAAAAAACCCTCTCCCTGGAACAAACTGATGGTTGCCAGAGAGGAGGTGGAGGGACAGGCAAAAATGGGAAGTGGGAATACAGGTTATGGAATGAGTAAGTCACAAAGATAAAAGGTACAATACAGGAAATCTAGTCAGTGGTATTGTACTAGCGCTGTGCAGTGACAAGAGCTGCACTTGCCTAAGCACAGCATAATGGATAGAGCTGTCAAATCAGTACAGGTACACCTAAAACGAACGTGACATCATGTGTTAACTGTATTTCAACTTAAAAAAATAGTAAATAAAATAACCCAAAGGACTCTTCCTCAAGAGAGATGGGTTTATTGACAGGGAAGCCATGGGGCACCTGGGTGGCTCAGTCATTTAAGCACCTGCCTTCAACTCAGGTCAGGATCCCTGGGTTCTGGGATCAAGCCCCACTTCTGGCTCCCTGCTCAGTGCAGAGTCTGCTTCTCCCTCTTCCTCTTCCCTTCCCTCTTGCACACTCTCTCTCAAATAAATAAAATCTTTAAAAAAAAAAAAAGTAAAGAGAAGCCAATTCCACCCCTTCATTCCACAGTACAGCAGAAGTAAGGATATCCCAGGGCAGGCCAAACTACCCTGTTTTTCAGTGCATTTGAAGAGTGAAGGACTATGACACGTGGGCCTGTAGAACTAACTCAGGATGCACGTCCATTTACAGACTCTCCTCCCCTCACTGGTATGTGTGCATGAGCTGGTCTCCAACTTACTGTCTCCAATCCTGCGTGGTACTCTTCTCCAAGTTTCTACTTCCACCATTCAATCCCCACCACGACGAATGATGAACTCAGTTTCTTCAATGGGTCAAGTCCTTTTAACACTTACCTCCTAGGTGTTTTTAGTACTGAGTTTTTCAAACTACAAGTTGTACCCAGTGAGTCTTTAACTGCTCCCCTCCATTAATGAAACAGAAGAGAATAGAAAATAAAAGTAAATAACAAAGGTAAGTTTTGTTCTTGTGGAGCCTGTTTCTGTTATTGAAAACAGCCAACACAAAATGGTTTTAAGCACCTTTGTATCAGGCACTCTTTAAAGCAGTCACTTTTTTTAATTTTGGCAACAACTCATTCAATCCCTACAGAGATCCTATTAGGTAGATATACTATTGTCCTCATTTTCAAAGGGGAAACTGAGGCAGAGAGGAAGATAACTTGCCAAAAATGGTCTTAGAGTCCAACCACTCTGGCTGCAGAGCCAGAGTTCTTAACATTCCCCCTCCTCTATCTACCGGGTCATAATATAAAACTTATTTTTAAGTTTTGGTTTAAAAAACCAAACCATGGTTTATAAAAGTTTGAAATCCACTGCCTTTGGATTTCAGATATCATCAGGCACCTGTCCTTTTTCCTCTTCTGTGATATATTTTCTATTGAAAATTCTTCTTCTACCTAGGTCAAGTCACTTCCTCGGCCGAGGCTTTCTGACACTCCAAGGGAAGCTGATAACACGAGGGCCCCTCTATTACCACTTACCACATTATATTTTTTATTTGTGTCCTCTACTAGGCTGAAATCAGAGAGCAGTTCACTCATCTCTCGGTGATGCTGGAAGAGTGGTTTTTACACTACACTTAGTCCAACAGACTCCACCTCATCTGCAAATCTCTACCTCTGAAGACAACTGTGATTTTTAAAAATTCAATTAAAAACTTGTCAGAATTTAGCAGAATTAATCATTCCTAACTCTTTAAAGCCCTAAAGACCTCTAATAAACACTACTGCCTGATTCTCTTTCAACTACATATTTGAGAGTAATAAAAACTTAAAAAAAAAAACTACTGTACTATTCAGATGTTTAGTTCTTACCAAATTTATGACACACCTACGCAGGAACGGTGTGTACCAAAAGTATACTCCAGCACAGTTTGCAAAACAATGTGCCAGGAACAACCTAAAACTCCATCCGTGGGGAACTGGCTAACGAAACTGTTGCACAATCCTCTAAAACAACACTATGCACGTGTTTAAAAGAAAAGTATGACCTCTACATTTGATGGAAAGCTGTCCCTGGTGTTATCTTAAAAACTTAAGGTGCATAACAATGCATATAAAATGACCCCCCTGTTGTTTAAAAATGTGAGTACTGTAGCAAAAAGTCAGGAAGGACGTTATCAAGCAGTTAACAGTAGCTAGCCTGAGGAGAGAACCGGTTAGGATTAATGAACAGTTAAACTTTACACACTTCTGTATTCTTTTTTAACTTCAGACACACTTTTTTTTTTTTAATAAACTACAAAAATTTGTGATCCTGACCAGTAGTGTGTGAAACAAAATATTCTGAAATAAATACTTTTAAACTGAATTATCTTTTGGGTGTCAGGAAGGTATGAGGAGGGAGGAGACAAAACCTAAACTGAGATGTAGGAATACTTAACACCCAAGGTACTAAGTACCTTTGACAGGTGACCTGTTCGGGGTGGAGGAGCTGCCTAAACCAACACAGCGCTTCCCCGAGGACAGGGAAAAGCAACAGCATGTTCTGCAGGTGTCACTTTTAAGAGTGGTTTATCGGAATCCGGGGGTGGGGGGGGATCCACTGGATGGTCGGCCGTTTGTAAAGTACGTATTTTCCCCAGCCCCAACTCCGGATGTTCCGCTTGGGCGGGTCTGGGTGTGGTCCCGAAATGAGCCCTCTTCAAACTGGCACTCGGACACAGATGGTGCGCAGCCCTGAGAGTGACTAGCTTCCAATCTTGAGACACATCAATGTCCCTCTTCCCCCCAGCCCCCTCTGGCCACTATTTCCTCCAAAGGGCCTCCGTAGGTTTCCAATGTTGCGTCCAGTTAAACATCGTCCACCGACCACTTCGAGTCGAGGTTTGTAACCCGGCGGCCGAACGGCAGCCAGCACGTCACTGCACCTCCATTTTTTACCTTCCGCGGGGCCTCAGCGCAGAGCCCTTCCCCCACCAGCCCTTCTACCGCCCGGCACGACCGTCCCAACGCCGCCACCCGTGCTTCAAGCTCCACCCGCCCGCCGCCCCAGCTCCGAGGTCCGCCGAACTGGCCGCGCCACCGCCCGCTCCCCGCTCTCCACCTCCGGCCCCCAGCCGCTGGGGACCCGGCCGCCGAAACCCGAGAGCCACACCTTAAGCCCGCTCCATGAGTCGCTCCCCCGCCGAGCCCGCGTGGGGGGAGGGGGCGCCAGTCACAGGCCCTAAGGCCTCAGCAGCATTTTGAAACGGCGAGTAGAGAGAGCGCAATTTCCGGCCTCCCGAACCCGTCTAATACAAGGGTTTCCGGTGGGGCCTCCGGAAACCATAGAGGTTCCCCAGGAGGGCTAGAGAGTTAGAAAGACTGAGCTCTGCCTGCCATAGAGTAGAGCCCAGTCCAGAGAGTCGCAGGACTTGGACGACTGAGATGTGAGGAAACGTTTCAGGAGCTCGCAGAGTCTGATGGTATTTACAGACGTGTCCTAGGAAATCAAAAATCAAGGAAGGGAGAAACCTAATAGCATAATCAGAGACAGCCTTTTGCTCTTCCAATCACCACCATTTTTCTCACAGTTGACTGGAATATTCACTCTTAACTCCCGAGGGCAAACAGCATGTTAATTTGTCGCTAATTGGGGGAGATAGGACTAGAAGCTACACGACTAACTCAAGACACGTGGTAAACGCTGAAAGAAGTGCAAAAAACCGGGAGGTGGGGCTTCTTTGGATCATACAACCTGATGTATGATCTCAGGTTGGCCGACTTCCACCTCTGCCGGTGCCAAATGGAATTATCCCACCCAAATAACTTCATTTATTTCGGGATGATTCTAAATGTTATGGGATTTTCTGAGCTGAATAAGTATGTTACTTTGCAATTTCTCTTGGTTTCGGTTATATACTTGGGCGAACAGAATAAGGAGTCATTCTTCATAAAATGACTACTCATCAGTCATTTGAAGACAGTTCTCATGTTCCATCCCTAACCCTATCACTTGTTTTTCTGCAAGCTAAAAATCCCTTCACAGCCTTCAGCTATTTCTTAATCGACATGGCTTCAAACCACCCTTGTCACCATGTTCTGAACAAGTAACTTTTTAAAATGTGGCTCCCCAGACTGGGTACGGACCCATGTTAGAGAAAATGGAGCCATGACCTCCCTTATTTGGCACATTGCACCTTGCTCTATTTCTGGCCTAAACTTCCGCATAACTGGGAGATCCAGATTTCTGTAAATGAGCTGAAGAATTCATTCCTTTTTCACAGTTGCTCTGAAAGAGCTTGAAGTCAGCAACCACCTCTCAAAAAATAGAAGGGAGGGGCTTTTTTGGATGAACCACTCTCAACTGCTTCTCCTCTCTTTTTTCTGCAATTAATTTTAGTTTTTTTTTTTTTATTTCCAAACAGTACTTTGTATCTTTTAAATAATATCTGGTTAGTTTAGGTCTCTTCCTTCTGTCTCCTGGACTCTTGGAATTATGATCCTGTCTGGCAACTCATTTTGTAAAGATCAACAAATATTTGTTGAACACCTACTGTGCCAAGCACCAACCTAGAAGATTCCAAAGCAATTAACTCCTGTAATCTGTCTAGTGGAGGATTCAGACAGTCCAGATAAAGAGAATGTGGTAAGTGCAGTTAACCTTGCCTGGAAAGTCAAGAGAGATTAGCTCTTTTACTTTAGCATCTTGCAACATTTTGATCAACGTATTTAATTCATCTTTATTGTAAGTCTTGATATGTTGAATAGGACATGGTTAAGAATAGAGTTTTCCCCTCATGGTTGATGCTGATCCATGATTAATCATTCATCTTCAAATGTTCTTAAACCACTAATGATCCTACCTATGGTCATCAATATCTGGAAATATTTCGCTATCCTTTCCCAAGAACTTCACAAAACTTCATTGAATGAATTTCTATAGTGAAAATAAACTGTAACTAGAGCATTTCTTCTTGTCAAGTGAACTTACCAAAAAAGAAAATGAAATTAGCTTAACAAGCTCATAATTGACTCAGTGATCACCACTTCCTATACTCAAAACCGTTTATTTAATAAAGAGACAGGAAATCTGGGTTTAGTCTAGCTATTTCTAGAAACCAGAAAGTTATGCAGTTCTTCATTTTCCCAGTCGGTAAATAAAATGGCTAAATCAGATGATTTTTCTAGAGCCCCTAGGAGTTCTAAAGGAACTAGAAGTCAATGTTATTAATCTATAGCCTTTCCTAAAAAATTACAGTGAACTACTTCACGCATAGAAAAAAGTATAAAGAAGAATAAAATCTCCTTTTCCCCACCACTCTTCCTTTGTAGGTAAATATTTCTTATTTACCTATTTCCTTTGTATTTTACCTATTACAGAAAAGTTTCCCATAGTCCATTCTCCTATGGCATCTCCCTCCTTCAACTCCAAAGAGAACTATTCTGACTTTGAATATTCTATTCTGAATTCTGAATTCTGAGAATATTCTGAATTCTGAACTATTTACCCCTGCCATCAACCTCTTTAGATGTATATATTCCTTAAAAATATTTCATGCTTTTAAAATGTTTATAAATGCCATCAAACTGTATGTATTCTAGAGCAACTTACATTTTTGCTGATCATTGTGAAGTTCCACAATGTTAAATCATGCGTAGCTAATTTTCAATATTGTTTAGTAATGTTGTATAGTAATATATTGATTTGTGTACTTCGTTGTTATATACTAATTGTGATTTTTCTAGGGCTGCCATCACAAAATGCCACGGACTGGGTGACTTAAACAATAGAAATTTGTTTTCTCACAGTTCTGGGTGCTAGAAGAAAAGATCAAGGTGTTGGCAAATTTGGTTACTTTAGATACTTCTCCTTGGCTTGCACGTGGCTGCCTTCTTGTTTTGTCCTCCCCCCTTGGTCTGTAAGTTGTCTGCATCCTAATGTCTTCTTATAAGGACACCAGCCAATAGGACCCACCCATATGACTTCATTCTACCTTAATCACCCCTGCAAAAGACCTGTCTCCAAATAGGGTCACATTATGAGGTGCTCGGGGTTAAGACTTCAACATAGTAATCTGGAGGTAGGGGGATGCAATTCAGCGCATAACAGTAATGACTGCACCACATTTTTTTATTCATCTCCTCCTTCAATAGATACTTAGGTTTTTCCAATAGTTTGCTGTTACAATGCTGCCATCAACATTCTTGTACTTGTGCACTCTAGAGAGTGGAACTCTCGGGTCACAAACACATTGTCGGTGCTATCAGATCATAAAACAGTGGTCTCCAAAGTGGTTGTAGCAGTATACGCTCCTGATGGGTGTGCATAAGATTTATTACTCACATTATCAACAATAGCTAGATTATGAAAAGAGCCCAAGTGTCAATCAGCTGATGAACAGATAAAGAAGATGAGATACACACACACACACACACACACACACACACACACACAGATGGAATATTATTCAGCCACCAAAAAAAAAAAAAAGAAAGAAAAGAAAAGAAAAGAAATCTTGACATTTACAATGAGGTGGATGAAGCTAGAGCATATTATGCCAAGGGAAATCAGTCAGAGAAAGACAAATACCACATGATCTCACTCATATGTGGAATTTAAGAAAGAAAACATATGGGAAGGAGGGAAAGAGAAAAAGGAGAGAGGGAAACAAGCCATAAGAGACTCTTTTTTTTTAAATTAAAAATTTTATTTTTTTATAAACATATAATGTATTATTAGCCCCAGGGGTACAAGTCTGTGAATCGCCAGGTTTACACACTTCACAGCACTCACCATAGCACATACCCTCCCCAGTGTCCATAACCCCACCCCCCTTCTCCCAACCCTCCCTTCCAGGCAACCCTCAGTTTGTTTTGTGAGATTAAGAGTCTCTTCTTTTTTTTTTTTTTAAGATTTTATTTATTTATTTGACAGAGAACACAAGTAGGCAGAGAGGCAGGCAGAGAGAGAGAGAGAGAGAGAGAGAGAGAGAAGCAGGCTCTGCATTGAGCAGAGAGCCCGATGTGGGGCTCGATTCCAGGACCCTGGGATCATGACCTGGGCTGAAGGCAGAGGCCTTAACCCGCTGAGCCACCCAGGGGCCCCAGATTAAGAGTCTCTTATGGTTTGTCTCCCTCCCATCCCATCTTGTTTCATTTATTCTTCTCCTACCCCCTTAACCCCCCCACATTGCATCTCCACTTCCTCATATCAGGGAGATCATATGATAGTTGTCTTTCTCCGACTGACTTATTTCGCTAAGAAGCCATAAGAGACTCTTAACGATAGAGAACAAACTGAGGGTTGTTGGAGGGAGGTGGGTTGGGGGAGGACTAGATGGTGAGGGGTTAAAGAGAACACTTGTTGTGATGAGCACTGGGTGTCGTATGTAATGATGGACCACTGAATTCTACTCCTGAAGCCAATATTACAATGTATGTTAACTAACAAAATTTAAATTAAAAAAATAAGCTAGAAGTGCAGCAATTAAAAAAAAAAAGGATTCTATAGATCCACATCTTTGCCAACCCTTGGTATTGTCAGATTATTAAAAAAAAAAAAAAAAAAAAAACAATGTGATAGATGTGAGAATTTCTCATGGTGGTTTGATTTATATGAAAATATGAAAAAAATGCATTTTTGCATATCTATTGACCATGGTTACTCACCTGTGAATTGCCTGTCCATATCTTTTGCCCATTTTTCTATTGGTCTGTCTTTTCCTTACTGATTTGTAGGAGTTCTCTATGCAATCTGGATAGTAATCCTTCTTGATTCTATGTACCACAAATAAATCTTCAAACCTATAACATGTTTTCAACTTTTTTAATGTCTTTTCATGAACAGGAGTTTTTTTGTTTTGTTTTTGAAGATTTTATTTATTTATTTGACAGAGAGAGAGAAAGCACAAGCAGGGGGAGCAGCAGAGGGAGAGGGTAAAGCAGGCTCCTGCTGAGGGGGGATCCCAATGTGGGGCTTGATCCCAGGACCCTGGGATCATGACCTGAGCCAGAGGCAGACGCTTAATCAACTGAGCCACCCAGGCGCCCTTGAACAGGAGTTTTTTAAATGAAGTCATATTTATTATTATTTTATGTTTCATTTCCTTTTCTTTTTAAATTTAAGAGATTCTTCCCTGTTTTGAGGTCATAAAAATACTATTGTATACTCTCTCCTAAAAGTTCTAAAGATTCACTTTTAACATTTAGGCCTTAAACTCATTCACAGTTGATTTTTGTGCATGTTATAACGTGGAGATCCAATTTTATTTTTTTCAATTTGAAAAATAAATGTGTGACTCTATTACTGAATCTGTAAACTGATTGTGAGCCTATTGCTAATCCAAGAGCCTCTCTTGGATTCCTCTTTCCTTCCTATTTAACACAATCATTGAAGGCTTTGTAAAAGAGGAATCATTTGAGCAGGATCTTAAAAAATGAATAGGATTTCAAGAGGCAGAAACGGGAGAAGTCGTTTGAAGAAACATGGCACAAAAAATGAGGAGAGGAAACGGATGGATGATGAATTTAGAAGAAAGCCAGTCTCAAAACTGAAGAGAATCTACTTTGATCGAAGGGTTGGTTACTGAGTAAAAGATTGGCCACGGGGGGCGCATGGGTGGCTCAGTGGGTTAAAGCCTCTGCTTTCAGCTTAGGTCATGATCCCAGGGTCCTGGAATCGAGCCCCACATCGGGCTCTCTGCTCAGCAGGGAGCCTGCTTCCTCCTCTCTCTCTGTCTGCCTCTCTGCCTACTTGTGATCTCTGTCTGTCAAATAAATAAATATTAAAAAAAAAAAAAGATTGGCCACGGGATTGAATCCCACTGTCCAATATAATATCCACCAGCCACGCCACACAGGGCTTGAAATGTGACGAGTCCAAATTAAAATGTGCTCTAAGTGTAAAATACTCATCAGATTTCAAAGACTAACTTAGTAGGACTTCTTTCCAGTTACTGCAGCTGGAGGAACCATGAACCTCAGAGTCTCCAGAGACACTCTGTATGAGGTGGTGCAGAAGTCCTGCATGGGAACCAGGGCAAGTGCCCAAGTTTTTGGAGATGGTGGATCTGTAGATCAGCCTGAGGAACAGTGACCTTTACAAAGACAAATGCTTTCCAGGCACCATCAGGCTTAAGTCCACTCCCCGACCCAAGTTCTCCATATGGGTTTTGAGGAACCAGTAGCCCTGTGATGAGTCCAAGGCTGTGGATATTCCCCACATGGACACTGAGGCACTGAAGAAACTCAACAAGAATAAAAAATTAGTCAAGAAGCTGGCCAAGAAGCATGATGCCTTTTTTGGCCAGCTTTTTGTTTTTTGACTCTCTGATTTTGCAGATCCCATGAACCCTGGGTCCAGACCTGAAGAAGCCTGGCAAGTTCCCTTCCTTGCTAACCAACAGTGAGAACATGGTGGCCAAAGTGGATGAAGTGAAATCAGTCATCAAATTCCAGATGAAGAATGTGCTGTGTCCGGCAGTGACCATTGGCCACGGGAAGATGACAGATGATGAGCTCATGTACAACATTCACTTAGCTGTCAATTTCCTGGCATCATTGCTCAAGCATTAGTAGAACATCCAGGCTTTATACATCAAGAGCACCATGGATGAACCCCAGTACCTGTACTTAGGCATAGTTTAATAAGTCCTAGCGTGCTACCATTAAAAAAAAGAAAAAAGACTTAGGAAAAAATACTGTAAATTGTCCCATTAATAATAATAATAAGGGGTGCCTGGATGGCTCAGGCATTAAGCATCTGCCTCCAGCTCAGGTCATGATCCCAGGGTGCTGGGATGGAGCCCTGCATTGGGCTCCCTGCTCAGTGGGAAGCCAGCTTCTCCCTCTCCCACTCCCCCTGCTTGTGTTCCCTCTCTCTCTGTCAAATAAGTAAAATCTTTTAAAACAAATAATGTTTTATACTGATTACATATCAAAATGATTATATTTTGGATATATTGGGTTGAATCAAATATATAATTAAAATTAATTTCATCTGTTTCTTTTTACTTTTTTAAATGTGGCTACCAGAAAATTTTAAATAACAATTGTGGTTTGCATTACATTTATATTGAGACTCCTGTGGGATGCCAGCAAAGTAAGCTAGGGCCAGATTGTGGAGGATTTTGAATGCTGCTCTAAAAAGTTCCATGTGTTACTCAGTAAAGTAATGGAGAGAATCAAAGAGTTTTGAGCCAAGGAAAGGCCATCTAATATTCCTAACTTTATGACTAAGCATTCTGTCTGCACACAGTCAATTTTAGAAACCATTTTACCATTAGCTCTGGGCAGATGATTAATCGTGGCAATGTGATTCTTACAGAGAATATTTGATGTGCTAGTCCTTGTCACTTTTATTGTAGCATGAATGAAATCTAATGTGTGCTCCTTTGAGGGGGAAATTGGAACGTAAATGAGCCAAACTTTTAATAATTCCCCTTTACTTAGGGGATAAAGTGATTCTTTTTGTATGAAATTAACTCAATATAGCAGCTTTCAAAATTCTCTACATCTCCCCCTAATCCAGTCAAATATGTTAAAGGGCTACTATAGTTAATAACGCTGTAGTGCATATTTGAAAGTTGCTGAAAGAGATCTTGAAAGTTCTCATCATAAGAAAAAAAAAAACCTTGTTACTGTGTGTGGTGACACGTTCACTAGACTTACTGTGGTGATCATTTTATAGTGATTACAAATACAGAATTGTTATGTTGTGCACCTGAAACTAATTCGATAAGAAAATAATTATTAAAAATATGTTGGGTTGAAGTGTAGATAGTGTTAGAATGCTAGAAAGAGCAGAATCTGTAGTCTGTTCTTGTTACATCTTTGCCACCGTCTTTATGTGACTTCATGATTGCTCGTTTCTTGTCAGACACCATTCCAAACAATTTATATAAAGTATCTTGGGAATTCTCACATATTCTATTGTCTGGAGACACAGAGAAGTAGCTTGCTCAAGAACACATAGTGTAAGTTTTGTTGGTTGGTTGGTTGGTTGGTTTGGGGGGGGGGGTGTGGGGGGTTTTTTTTTTTTTTTTTTGGAGGTAAGGTTTCAGACAGGCGCACCTAAATTCAGAACCCAGGCTTTATGTAGAAATACAGTGATCCTTTCAGTTTTTCAATGGACATACATGTATGAATTTTTTGAAATACTTGAATTTTTTGAAATACATGAATTACTTTGAAATACTTCCTAACTTAACAATATTTTGCAATTTTCCCAAGTTGTATTCTCCTATAGCATGATTATTAATAGCTACATAATATTCCGTGCATGAAAGCTGTATCACACTTTGTATAGCCATTATGTCATTTGCAATATTTTCCAATTAATATGCCACGATGATCTTTCCTGTAATCAAGTCTTTGTATACAACCCTGATGATTTCTTTAGGAGAGATGCCTACAAGTGAAATTTCTGGGCCAGAACAATCACCGCTAAAGCACTGGAATTAAGCAGATGCAAAGAACGGAAAGCAACATCAGCTAACAGAAACTCTTTTCTGTCCCACCGCCAGCCCGGTAGCAGAAGGCAGCGCTCAGATTGCCGATGGCCATGGAAGAGGAGAGCCTCCGTGCTAGGATCCATGAAATCTCTCTGCTTTCCTGTCTCTCTGGCTTGCAGGGCTTCGGCCCCCAGGGTCCTGGCTGGGGACTCCCTCCTGGGTTTGCGTCACTTAAAAATTACTTGGACGCCTTTAAGGGATTTACAGGACAACCACACTGTCCCTCCGCAGGGTTCTTTCTCCCACTCCAAACGCCGCAGTTCAACCCAGCGGCTTCTGAGCAGTGTATTTAATATTCTCTCCCAGACTCTCTTATTTACGTTTCTCTTGTCAGGTCGGTTTTAGAACTGATATCCACCCTATTATCAACAGTAAAATAGATCTGATGCCACTACAGCCCTTCGAAAGTGATACACCTCTCGTTCTCTTAATCCTGGGGAGGGGTTACAAATCAAAGAAGCCTACGTCATAATGGTTATTGAGCGCAGAAACACCTCGCAATTCTGAAGTAGCTGCTAATGCTGGTGAAAAGTGCCTGATTGAGGTCTTCTGTTTCTCTTTCTTGTAGGAATCCGGAGCTTTCTTGGGCTTAAAACAGTTTCACAAAACGCAGGTTGAGAAACCGATTACACAAGGTTCTTTATTCTTATGTAAGGTATTGTAGTTGGACTTTTTCCTCGTGAGAGCCCGGATAGCTCAGTCGGTAGAGCATCAGACTTTTAATCTGAGGGTCCAGGGTTCAAGTCCCTGTTCGGGCGCTTGTCTCAAACTTTAGCCTTTTTGTTTTCCCTTCGATTTTTAACAAGCTGAGAAACACAAATTCCGTCTCAATGAGAAACTATTGTACAAAAACCTCCATATTCGCTAAAAAATTAAGTAATTTTGCAGGGTCAGTTTTTTCTTCCCTGAGAACACATTTATCTTGCATATTCTAAAAGCAATGGTAAAATAAATTCATTTTGAAGTAGAAGTACGTCTTACCTCAAGAATTTCGTATGGTAATATTTGGTAATGTAAATGAGGGGCAAAAGCCACAATCGCCCGAACAGGGACTTGAACCCTGGACCCTCAGATTAAAAGTCTGATGCTCTACCGACTGAGCTATCCGGGCACTCTTTGAAAGAATTGTTCTTCTATTTACTTGATATAATTCTAATAAGTTATTTCTCTGGCAAAATACCTTTAAAATAATTCTTTCAGCACAGTGAGGGAAAACATTCACTTTCCTATCTTTTTCTCGATTTACTTAAGACACGTGTTCTTTTTTGAGTTCTCTCATATTTCATGTTTGCTCAATTGCCGATATCTACAAAACTGAAAGAGTAGCAACTTACAAGACAAGGCAACCAACTTTAAATTTTCAGACATAGAGTTGCAACCTTTTTATTACAATTCTTCTGTCTTCCATCTATCACATTGCTGATAGAACCTCTTAATTTTAGTGACCGTACAGAACCAGATTGATGTATCTTTCCCCTTAAGGAAAAATACATTTCCATTCACTAGATGATGTCGCTGTTAGATTAGTATTCCTCAGCACAAAAGAAGGAAAGATGCAGTTGATTCATGAATAGAGGAGCTGATAGAAGAGAATAAAAGTAACAGTGGGAAGGGAGGGTCCAAATTTAGATTGAGAGAAAAAGATCTCAGACTCTTCATTTAGGTTTTCATCGGAGTTTCGCCTTCTGACAAGTTGCAGACGCCTTCTGACAAGACGCGCCCTCCTAAAACAGTATTAAGTATGTACCAGCGGGAGCAACATGGAGTATTGAGAACAAATACCTCCAGATCAGCCTAGTCTTTCCCAAAATCAGTTTCATCAACCCTGACGCATAGGGTGTGGAACACAAGATTATGAAATTTTGAAAACCGATAAGGGAATTCATTCTTTATTTCTGGGAACTTGAGATTTCTGAACACAATGAACAACAAAACAGCTCAGCCTCAGCTGGAGGGATTTCTTTCCTACAATTGTCTGATTCTTTTAGAACGAAGACCAGCAAATGATGTGACCCTGAGCAGGCCTGGGTTTCCGCATCTATAAAATGAGGGAATTGATTGGTCGACCTGTAAGATACCTTCTAAATCGGAAGTTTTCCCACGCTATTACTTTTCCCACTGTGAATAAGATTAGAACGAACAGACTCAAAATGCAACACGAAGAAATGATTTAACTCAACAAACGTCTATTGATCTATTGATGTATGGTACCTACTATTTCTACAGCAGTAAACTAGGCACAGTGGGAAGGAAAACAGTAATCGTGGAAGGAAAGTGGGGAGTGTAAATTGGGTCTGAAGGATGGTGAACAGGCTCCTAGGGCTGGAACGGAAGGAGGTAGCAAGAGGAGGTGCCAGATTGGAGACATCTGACTCTGACAGGTTTATCTCAGGCCAAGGAGGAAAAATTATATCATATAGGCAATGCGAAGTTTGAAAGTTGAATCGAAGGTCTAGCTTGTTAACATTGCAGTGTCCCACCCGAGGTAGCAGGAACTAAATCGGCTTTACCCCACGTTGCATTACACACACCGGAAGGAGTGCAATCTTGTACCTAATTTAGCGCTAACTCCGGAGAGTTTCTTCAAGCTTCTCACTTTCCATAGACTGTCTAACTTAATTCTCCCGCTAGAGGGCAGTCCAAACTCATAGATTCTATATTGGGAACCCCGCCTCACATTTCTTAAGCATCATTCCCCCACTAATCTATCCCTTTTAAATTTTTTTGTTTCAATTTAGTATAACATATGGTATATTAGCCTCCGATGTTCCCCCACTAATTTGTAAAGGGATACTTTTTGCCCACCCTCTCCCACCCCACCCTGCCCTGGCCCCCATGCCCCCATTCACCAAATTCATCTGTCTTTGAAAATCACCATTGACTCTGTGTCAGAGCTGGGAAAAGTTGTGGAGCAGGAAAGGTAATGCCCTTCTCCCACCTCCTTCCCCTCGCAGTGACTCCATCTGTTACCTGGACCTAGTCTTCTCAACAGTCAGCTTAAGCAACCGTTAGCTTAAGCAGTCACACCTTGGAGCGGAAACTTTTCACAGGGACTTGAGGGCACCAACATGCATGGTGAGGTCTTGTCTTCCTCATCCTGAGGGTCCCACAGCATGCATGGCAGAGAAAGCACATGGTAGTTGTGAATTGGATCCAATTGTACGGAGAGCCAGATAGCACATCTCTATTAGTGAAATTCAATTTAGGCCTTGCAGGAAAGGTTTAATTTGGGGAGGCTTTCCCGGGGCTTCCCAAATCAATGCTAAGTGTAGCTGCCTACTCGAGGACCCAGTCTTCCATCATCACTGTATAGCTGAGACCATTTGGAGTTGAGACCATTATAAGGCACTGGGGAGATGCCTGGTACAGAGAAGTTGTTTGGAGACATCTCTGGTGATTTGGCCCTAATAACTTCAAACTGAGAGCAACCTGGGTTTCTGGTGGGTGCTCCCACCCCTCACCTCTCTGAGAATACGGGGAAGCTAACAGCCCCACAGTCTTGGACAGCAGCAAGAGCTCAGACACTGGGATAACTATTTCCTGAACCAGGCAGCCCTCAAATATCCTGGGTCATTGGAAAGGTGTAAGAGAGAAGTAGGACTGTTGTCAAAGCCAGTGGGATTCGGTGAGATGGAATAAGTCAATCAACCACTAAATATTTCCAGGGCTCACCTACCCCATCTCCAACATCTATTCTCCTTTCAAAAATATTTGGATCTTTTTTTTTTTTTTAAAGATTTTATTTATTTATTTGACAGAGGGAGATCACAAGTAGGCAGAGAGGCAGGCATAGAGAGAGAGGAGGAAGCAGGCTCCCCGCTGAGCAGAGAGCCCGATGCGGGACTCGATCCCAGGACCCTGAGATCATGACCTGAGCCGAAGGCAGCAGCTTAACCCACTGAGCCACCCAGGCGCCCCTATTTGGATCTTTTTGTGGAAAGTCTACTGAAGGGTTTTTATTTTTATTTTTTTTTTAAAGATTTTATTTATTTATTTGACAGAGAGAGATCATAAGTAGGCAGAGAGGCAGGCAGAGAGAGAGAGGGGGAAGCAGGCTCCCCGCTGAGCAGAGAGCCTGATGCGGGACTTGATCCCAGGACCCTGAGATCATGACCTGAGCCGAAGGCAGCGGCTTAACCCACTGAGCCACCCAGGCGCCCCTACTGAAGGGTTTTTAAAGGAACATGGCACAAACATTGCTTTTTGCGATTTCCTTTTTTGCAATTAAATCCCTTTTGTAATTGCCTTTGGCAATTAAAGTTGTTTCTCAGATAAACCCTACCTAGCCCAGGGGCACTTGGGTGGCTCAGTCAGGTAAACCCCGCATCAGTTTCCTGTAGGGAGTCTGCTGCTCCCCATCTCCCCATCTGCTGCTCCCCCTCTGCTGCTCTCCCTGCTTGTGTTCTCCCTCTGTCAAATAAATTAACAAAAACAAAAACACCCTAACCCAGAGCAGAGCCCCAAGAGAACACAGCACAGATTTACTCACCTTCTCCTCTCATTCATTTCAACTACCTGTTCCCTAATAACCGGGTCCCCATTCATTCACTCATCACCAATATTTACTGAACACCAGCTCTGGATCAGGCAATGAATTAATTTTAGAAATTCAAGGGTAAACCCAACAGAGATTGCCTTGTCCTTAAGGAGCTTATAGTCTAATCATTCTTCTGTCCCCTCCCCAATTCAGGAAAAAGTCAGACAAGTAATTCCGACTATCTGTGATTAGTGTGACAATCCAGGCATCTCTCAGGTGTATTTCGACATTTTCGGGAGGTGCTCTAGGGAAGCTTCCTGGAAAGCTAATTGTAGGGTGTATTAGTCTGCTGTAGCTGCTATAACAAATAACCACAATTTAGTAGATTAAAAGTTTATTATCGTACAGTTCTGTAGACCAGAAGCCTAACATGGGTCCTATTGAGCTGAAATCAAAGTGTCAACAGGGTCGTGTCGTCCTTTCTGAAGGCTCTGGGGGAGGATCTGTTTCCTTGCTTTTCCAGTTTCTAAAAGCTCTTCATGTTTCCTGGCTCAGGACTTCAACCCTCTGACTTAAGAGCCAGTAGTGTTGTATCTTACCATTCTTCCAGCACCACAGCGCCCTCTGATTTCAGCTGGGGAACATGCTCCCCTTTTGTGGACCCGTGTGATTAGCTTGGGCTCCCGTGGGTAATCCAGGCTAATCTCCCAATCTCACAATCTTTAACTAAATCCCATCTGCACAATCCTTTTGCCATATAAGATAACATATTTACACCTTCCAGGGATTGGGGAGCAGACATTTCCTCCTTTGGTGGGGGCATTATTCCGCCTACCATGTAGAAAGACAGCCACATAAAGAGCAGGGCAACAGAGATAAGGTTGGGGGGGGGGGTAGGAGGCCCTTTTCAACCAGTGGGAAGAGCTTGTAGAATGACTCCAAGGCAGGAATCACATGTATTCCAGGAACAACGCAGAGTTTGCATTGGAATGAGGGAGGGAATTATTCATTCAACGTACATTTCTTAAAGCCCCGTACATGGTAGGTGCTGTTTTGAGGATACAAAGAAAAACAGGACAAAGTCTCTGTCCTCTGAAAAGCAAGAGCCAGATTATGAGAAGCCTTGTTGACTTTCTTAAGGAGTTTGGGCTTCATCTAAGAGCTCTATGGACTCACCCATTCATGCACTGGACAAATTTTATTGAGCATGTGCTATGTGCCAGGCATGTTCCAGGCTCTGGGAATACAGAAGTCTAAAACTAAAGGAAAAAAAAAAAATAGACCCAAAGAATCCCTGCCCTTGTGGAGCTTCCATGCTAGCTGATGTCAATTAAGCAAGGGAAGCAGATGCCTGCTTTAGAAAGATCGTTCTGGCTGGGGTATTGGGGAAGAGACTGGAGCAGAGCTCCCTCCTGGGACCCCTCCTCTTTTATCAGGGACCGTCTTCCCCTTTATCCTCCCACTGTACCTGTTCTGCAACACCGCACCTGCAGCCCTGGTTCAACATCCTACACCTGGGCTTCCCGGTGCTGCAGAAGAAAAACGAGGAAAATGTTAATATCCTCTCCACTACATATCAGAGTATCTGATTCCAGCCACATCCTTTACCCTGCTAACAATTCCATTTCTCTCTCTCTGAGAAGCCACCATTCTCGTTTCTTTTGGTGTCTATTTTAACTTTATCCACTTACTTTAAGTCCTCAAGCCCAGCTTGACTTCTTCTCTTTCAGGAGATTGCTTACAGACTGTCAGCTAGCAACCAGTTAGCCCCTAACCTCTAGGCTTGCCAGTCTACCCAAGTATCTGCTCCGCTCCTTGCCCTTTCTCAACGATGTACCAGGCAATCACACCCCCTTCCCTCTGGTGTGTCCAGATCCCATATCCTCTGGGACAGTTTTCATTAATCATCTCTCTCCTTGGTCTTCCCCTTCAACGATTGCATTGCACTTCCTTCCCATCTGAAAAAGGAAAGCCATAACAAAAACCTACACCCTCTTCAACCCCTATCCACTGACATAGTTCTTCCCATGAATTGCCAGGCTTCTAGAAAGAAGCTCCAGTGGATTCCTGCCAATCCAAAGGGCACTTCCCAGGCCTGCCCTCCTGGTTGTCCCTGCCACACTCGTGTTCCGGTCACTTTCCTGACACTGCCTCCCACCCTCCGTCCTGATACTCTTTGGTCTCGGTTTTTCCCTACCAACTTGGTTGTTTCTTCTCAACTTCTTTAGCAGGGCTCTTCCTCTGCACGCCCACTTGGGAGATCTCATGCATGCCCACAGTTTCACTGACTATCCATAATCTGAGGAGTCCAAAATTGCCCTCACTTGTCCACACCTCTGCTTTGACTTTAGTTTTTACACATCCTCACCCCAACATGCCCAAACTGAAATTCATGTTTGCTCCCCCAACACCTGGGCCCTGTCTTACCATAGTCCCCCACCTGGTACATGGCATGACCTGCCACTAATTCCTAAGGCATCAAGCGGACAGTGATTCTAGATCCTTCCCCCCACTCCCTACACTCAATATATTATCAATTATTGATTTGACTTTTTTTTTTAAGATTTTAATTATTTATTTGACACAGAGAGAGAGAGAGAGAGATCACAAGTAGGTAGAGGGGCAGGCAGAGAGAGAGGGAGAAGAAGGCTCCCCGCTGAGCAGAGAGCCTGATGTGATTCGGGGCTTGATCCAAGGACCCTGAGCCTGAGATCAGGACCTGAGCTAAAGGCAGAGGCTTAACGCACTGAGCCATCCAGGTGCCCCTTGATTTGACTTTCTAATCATTACTTGTATCTGTCCTTTCCTTTTTCTCCTCACTGCTACAGCCCTGGCCCCGTCTTGAGATTCTCTGGTCTTGCACTCTGAATGAAGTCATGGCCTCTGTGAGCTCTCGGCCCATACTCCTAATGTGGCAGGAAACAAATGGCACACACCAGTTTGAAGAGATAATTTACAAAGGGTCAGCAGGGTGAAGGCAATCCACAGGAATAGTGAGCCGCACACTGGGGCCAGCAGGAAAGCGAATTTCCACTCCCAGGTCTGAGAAGCCAATTGAGATAGTCTGCATTGAGAAAGCTCGGGGAAGGAGAGGGAACCACCCAGAGGGAGCTGTGAACTTGGGTTGAAGGTGGCGGCCAGCCCACAGGGACTCCAAAGAGAGTATTTGCTGAGAAGCAAATACCCAGACCTATTTAACCTCCTTCCTTCCAATCCTCTGCCAGGGCTCCCAGGGGTTACCCTCTACTAGGAAGCCCACGGTGAACACTGAGTCTGCAGAGACAAAGGGAAGGCACAGAGCGCATCTTCCAAATCCTCCTATGTAATATGCCAGAAGGTTTTCCGATCATTCCCAGCTCCACTTGTCTACACCCTGGGTTCTCTGTCACCCACAGGACCAAATCTAAACTTGGCATGCGCTGGTTTCTAAGGAAATTTTTTCTCCCTACCAAAGGGCATTATAGAGCCTTTGATAGGATGTTCAACCAGAGAGCCAGGCTTATTTCTTGTTAGCTCCCCACTTGAGAAATGTTCACTCTGGCAACAGACATACTGATGGCCCCTAGGCCACTCTGTTCTCTTGGGCCTCTGAGCTGAGCCTGATGACGGCCACACAGTAAGGGTCGCAAATATCTGTACTGTGAACAAGTGAATGAGGCGTGTTTTTATCTGCTGTGGCTCTTGAGGATAACATCTCCATTATGTGTGCGCAGAGCATTCTGTCTACAGTCATCGGAATGGTTCACGGACATTCTCTCATTGGCTCTTCACAAGAGCCCTGAGTGGTAAATGAAACTGATCATTATTACTGATGCTTGGAGCACGACTACCCAAGGCCACATGGCAAAGAGTAGAGAGAAGAAACACAAGCTCGGGTCTCCCCCGTCATGGGCTTTTCCTCCTATGGTCTCACTCAACGTAGCCTGCAATTAGGGGTCCCTCACATTCACTCAGATTTTGTCTTATATAAGAACAAAACAAAATCCCAAGAAATCCTTCTGCATCGGGAACTCGCTTTTTACATTGCTTTCTCCCGGTAGGACTTCTTCTGCTTAGTCAAATTCCCTACTTAATAAATATCCTCTTACTGAACTTTGGAGTCTCAAGTTCTCTAACTTTACGAATCTAGGAATTGTGTTGGCTTTTTGCAGTTTTGTATTAATGAGGAAATTTTAGAGGTCCCATATCTTATTAAAAAGGCCTTTCCAGGTTTGTTTTTTTTTTTTTTTTTTTTTAACTCTAGTAAACCCTAAACAGGACTGAAATAGTAGCATTTTAACAAATATTTCCTTGAGACCAGGAAAGGGGTAGGTTGGCAGACGTTTCCATGGGAACCCTGGCTAGGGAGTTCCAGGCTTCTGAGTGAGGCTGGGAGCCTGGAGCCCCCATACCTGAAGGGGAAGGCAGGGGAGGGAGGCTGGGAACCAGGTGTTGATCCTTGCAGACCGGCCAGAGAGGAAGGAGAGCCCTGGGAGAGAACAAATTCAAGTTTTGAGGAAATTGTACTTTGAGATCGGAGATCTTAGTTACCATGCAAAGTAAATGCAAATGAGGAGCTGGCCAATTTTTGGTTCTTTTTTTTTTTTTTTTTGGGTGGAGTCTTTAAGAAAATTCTTCTAGAGACCACTGCTCAAAAAAAGCACTTCGAGTCAACATTTAAACATAACCTACTACCACAGCTGGGCTGGAGGACCCTCTAGCACCCCTCCCCCTCAGGACTGCTATCCTCTGGGGTTCAGGTCGCACGAGGCACTCGGGCGTACAGAAACACCACCAGGGCTGAGTGCTCAGCGCGGAGACAGCTTCCCCAATACCCCCACCTCCGCCCTCAAGGTAGGGGCTTTTGCAGGCGTCGCCATCCTAATAATGCAGTGGGGGAAAGTCTTCGAACTGCCCATGGTTCCTTTTCAGCAGAGCGAGCTGGTATTCATCTGACACAGAGCAAAGGGGTCCCCGCGGGGAAAAGTAACGACCCAGCTGCAGAGATCTCACCCGAGTGGGACGCTGCAGAGCCGGCTGCGGGCTCCCGAGCACAATCGGACGCCCGCGCGCCGCTCGCCCCCGCGCCCCCGCGCCCCCGCGCCCCCTCGGGGAAGGAGGGAGGGAGGCAGCGAGCGGCGGCGGAGAGAGGGAGGGAGGCGGGAGGCGGGAGGCGGGCGGGAGAGGTGGAGGGCGGTCAGGGTTCCGGGGACCGCCCCGCCCTCGCGCTCGCCGCCGACTCGGCGCTGCGGGCTGGAGCGGGCGGCCGGGCGGCTGCCTGTCCAGGCCGGGGCTGGCCGCGCATCGCGTCGCCGTGCAGTGCGCCGGGTCTCCGGGAGATGGCTTCTCCGCTCCCGCCCGCTGCTCCCGCTATTGTCTCACCCGGGGTGGCCTGATTCTGCGGGCTCGCGCACGCTTGTGGCCCGGAGGGCTTCCCCCGCGCCCCCCCTCCGGAGCCGGTCCCGCGCCCTTTCCTGCCTTCCCTGCCGCCCCGGGGTGGGGGCCCCAGGGCCGGCGCGCGCGGCGCGCAGCGCGGAGAGGGGAGCGGCCCGGGAGCGGGCGGTGCGCGGCCGGCGCGCCCGGGTGTTGGGGACGCCCGGAGCTGCGGAGCCGGCAGCCCCTGTCGCCGAGCACACGCCACGTCGGTTCTTCGCGGGGAAGCCCGCAGCGAGCGCAGGTAGGACGCGCGGCGAGAGAGCGGAGGTCAGGGGGCTCTGGCTCCAACATGGCATCAGCCAAGGGGCAACAATGGAAGGAGCCCTGGGCTCCCGGGGGCCGGCCGAGCCGCGGACGCGGTGGCTGCGAGAGCTCCGGCCGGCGGCGCCCTGCAGGTGGCCGACCCCCGCCGCCACCCGGTCCCTGCAGTTTCGGGGCGTCTCGGGCCCCGGGGCACCGCCTTCCCACTCCTTTCCCTCTCAGCACACTTCCTGGCTCCCAGCTGCAAGGCGATCTGAGCCAGCCAGTGGTTGGGGGGGTTGGTTTGTTTAAGATAAGAAATAAAAAGCAAGACCTGCCCCGGAGTGGGGGTAGCGGGGGTTGGCGCTTTCCCTTGCAGTGGGTGAAAAGTCAGCATCTAGCTTGGGGAATATATACATTTTTTAGCCAGACGGAGGGCGTACTTGGCTTCTGCCTTATAAGGGTACTGCAGCACCGGGAGAAGCTGGAGGGGGAAGAGAGGGACCCTCAGGCCCGAGTTTCTGGACCCTCCGGGGAGGCGCTGCTCTCCTGGCTGGTACTTGTCTCTCGTTTTCGGCTTCCGACAGTGGCGGCTTTGATGTTGGGGAGCAGTCGCAGCAGCAGGAAGCCCAGGGGACGCTGCCAAGCTGGGGTGGGGTGAGGTGGGGAGCCAAGGGGTTTGGCTAGCTCCTGGGTTGTGAGAAGAGATTACCAAATGTATGAGGTTAGTGTACACACCCTGGTTGGCTGAGAGACGCGCGCGCGCGCGCGCGCGCGCGCGTGCGTGTGTGTGTGTGTGTGTGTGAGAGAGAGAGAGTGTGTGAGTGTGTGTGTGTGTGTGTGTGTGTGAGAGAGAGAGAGAGAGAGAGAGAGAGAAGAATCTTCCATTGCTCCTGCTCCTTCAGGCCAACCTTCTCTCCCCCTCCGTCCCCACCCCCTTTCGAGGTCTTTGTGGCTTCCCTGTCCCAGTCCCACCAGCCACGCCTGGGATGGAATCTCTATTGTCTTCTGGTGCCCTGATGGCTTCCCCCCCCCTCCAATTCTGTTGGGGAATTTTGTACCCCGGGTTGGCTGGTCCCAGCATGGCACCAGATTCCTGAGCGCACAGCTACCCGGGCTTCCAGAAGTGGGCCAACACTGCCCCTCCTCTCTCTCAACTACCTGGCTGTTTGGGATGTGGCCAAGCAGATGTAAGCAATTTGCACTGAATTCCAACCCTGTATCAGTTGCTGAATGAAAACTTACACCACCACCTCGCTAGGCCTTGGAAAGATATTGGGAAAGAAGCGTTCCAGGGGGTGGCAAACCCGATCCCCAAGTATTCCTCCTTCCCCAAGTCCAACTGTGCATCCTACAGCTGAGAGGTCATGGGGCTTCAGAACTTCATCTCCTCCAGAGCCTGGCAGTCCCATCTGGGGTTGTGTCCATGGAAAAATTAAGCAGAGGCCCATTTCCTAGCACTGCCTGGCATCTAGTGCCTGAGGAGACCGGTGGCTGTGAGCCGGAGCCCTGGGCTGAAGCTGTGGCTGCTTCTCCTTTGGCCTTTGGGTGAGCTCAAGGTTTGATTTCCATGACTCTGAGTTTACTGCTGAGTGTGCATGGGTGTGTGTGTTTCTGAATTGGATCAAGCTCGCAGCCCTAGCGGGGGAGGGAGCTTGTGCATTTTCCTCTAGCTGGAAGCATAGGGGAAGGAGGCCCCATGGATCTGGGGCCTCAGGATTTTCTCTGAGTGCCTCCTTTGGGATTGCCCAGTGACCTGGAATGCTTTTGGTCTTTGCCATGACACAGTGGCTCTCTAGCAGACACCCCACAGCCCTGTGGGCCTTTGGTCCCCTCTCTGGTTTCCTCACCGCACTTGGCCTAGGTGCTTTGCAGGTGCCTCATGGGATTGATCCTTTAGCTTGGACAGCCCTGACACAGCCAGCACCGAGGAAAATGAGAGAACTGTGTTCCCTTTGAGGGGTTCGTGGCTGGCTGTAAATTTCAGGCTCCTCGTGCTCCTAGGATGTGAACTTGGACTTGATAAAACAGAGTAGTAGAGAATATAGTGGGTTGAATTGGGGTCAGGAGGCTTGGGTTAGAGTCCCGGTGTGAGTGTGAGCATGGACAACTTATGAACCCAAGACTTAGTTTGTATAATCTGTAAAATGGGGGAAACATACCGTTGGCTCATGAGATTGCTTTAAAGATGAAATACACTGCTTACCACGAACTGAACAAAATTAAGTGTGCAAAAGCACTCTGGAAACTGCAGAGTACTAGACCAGTGTGGGTTATACACCCTGAGGTTAGCTTTGGTTACAACAAGGGAGGGATAGCTGGTGGATTTTGCGAAAGGAGTGGGAGAAAGGGATGGAATAGAGAATGTGCTGGAATCTAGGATGAGGGAAGAGTGATGGGCAGATGACAAGGTAGCTATTTCTTGGGTTACTTCTCTTTTTTCGGGGGGGTTACTTCTCTTTAAAAAGTGTTGGCAGGATGGGAGCTAGGAGAGAGGGAAAGGCTGCTTACTAATATCTGTAGGGAAGTAGGGAAACAAAGACCCACCAAAGGTGGGCTACTGTCCATAGACAGGGTAGTGCTGAGCTGGCAAATAATATAATAGCTAACATTTACTGATGTTAGTCAGCTGGTAAATGACAGAGGATGGATTGGAAGCAGGCTGTTTCATTCCAGACCCTGTGCTCATAATCTCGATGCCACTGTGAGGGTGATACCAGGTCTCGGGAGGACAGAAAGGGCAATGAAATTCATTCAGACCAGATTCCCTTACTTGAACGCCCTTGACAGGTCACCAGACTGGGATAGTACCTTAGATAATAAACTTCCCAGGGGCAGGGGACTAGCACGGCACCTCCTTAATTCCCAGGTGTTTGGGGGTCAAAGGACACGTATGTGAATTCCTTGAGATCCTGCCTTACCTTTTTCTGCTTTCTCATTCATATCCCTACCTCAATGTAAGGAGAAGACTAGGGGTAATCAAATCGAGTAATTTTGCTACCTTCTGGGCAACATTAGTAAGAGGTTTGGGACTTGGGGTACTCCGGAAATTCAAGGCAAATCTTTTGTTTTAGTAATTCTGTGTCTGTTTTATTTCATGCCTGTTTTACAAAATGAAACGTAGGAGGCTGTTACTCTTGCGTATCTTGTGACCGCATACAGCTTTAGAACTGGCAAGGAGGGGGCCTGGGTGGCTCAGTGGGTTAAAGCCTCTGCCTTTGGCTCAGGTCGTGATCCCAGGATCCCTGGATCGAGCCCCTCTCGGCTCAGCAGGGAGGCTTCTTCCCCCGCCCACCTCTCTGCCTACCTCTCTGCCTACTTCTCTCTCTCTCTGTCAAATAAATAAAATCTTAAAAAAAAAAAAAAAAAGAACTGGCAAGGACTTTGGAGGTCATTTCTCTGAAATGAAGTGACTCTTCCAAGGTCACACAGTTACTAGCAGTGTTAGAACTTTACCCTTGCCCCATTGGATCACAATATGACTGACGACAGGACCTACCTTTCAGCACTTCACAATCGTGTGCAGACCTTGTCAGTGATTTCATTGTTGGGGAATTCTCTCAGAGCACTAATGATGGAATTCACTCACCCCAAATTCATGTGTTGGTTAAAGACATTAAGGACATAGAAGACATTGTTCGTGCTGTGGAGCAGAGGTCCTCAAGGTCAGGAGAAGGAAGAGGAAAGAAGTTCTCAGTATTCCTGAGGCAGAACACAGAACCTGGGGCCGAAGGATCTAGCCATTCACTCCTTCCTCTTTTGAAATACTTCCCATAGGAAGTCTCACCCTGCATAGGCTCTGTAGTATATCCAAGAGGAACCAGAGATCATTTGCCTCTTCAGAAAATGTTTTCCTTTCACCAATGCTTTATCATTCCTGCCTCTGTTCCTTCCTGAAAACTCTCTTCATTCCCTTTTTCCTGCAGTTTTCTCTCTATCCCGCCAGCCAACCCTAGATTGGTGAGATCAATCTCCTGGTGGCAATGCTTTCTTTTCTTCTTGGCAGTTCTTCCTACAACGCTTTGTGTGTCCTTAGTCTCTGCTCCTGAGGGTCCTGTCCTGGAGACTCGATTCTACCTTGTCTCCTCTCCCTGTATCCTCTGCAAATGGAGGTGGGTGTCAGGAACGAGAGCTGCTCTACTCAACATGGCTTTGTTGTCCATGCCCGGCTAAGCCCAGGCCCACCAGGAGTAAGCTTGCGTAGAGGCTTCCTCTCTAGCTAAGTTCTTCTGTCTATCTTAGTGTAGTTGGTACCCTTGACAGCCAACCAGGAGACATAGGGTGAGTGGGAAAGAGGAAAGAACCAAGAAGATTCTATTTTGAGGAAATGCTACAGTGTGCCTTGCTAGGGAGAAGAAATAGATAATAGATACGAGCCTTTCTTGTCTTAGGTCTTAGACGAATCCAGAACACAGGAGAGTGTCCTGATGGGGCTTTTCCACTGCTGAAACATCTCTTGAGAGTCGGTCTTTTCCAGAAGCAGAGCATCTGCCACGTTCCTGATTCGCCCTGTGGTTAGGTCTTCCTGAGGATAAGTAAAGGAAGTTAAACTGATAAGGAGCACCATTAAAGTATATTTAATTCTGACCCAAAAAGGAGAGATCGTTTGCAAATTGGGTATTAGGGGAAGCTGGGAGAAAACATCTCTATTATTTCCTCCCAAAATGTAATGGCCAGGATTTCATGTTTCCACTCTAGACTTCAAGAAGGCAGAGTTGTTTTTGTTTTGTTTTAATTAAGGGAAAAGATAGATATAATTCCCTGACAAGTGACTTTGAAAGATAGAGTGGTTCCAGAGGGTTGGCAAATTCTCTCAAGTGCAATTTTCACAACACTGTTGCAGATGGTTCTGGAACACAAGGAGAGAAGGAGCCACCGGAACAAAAGTTCAAGTACCAAGAAGGGTAAGAGTATGTGATGAAGAATAGCCAGGAGCACTGAGTGTCTGTCCTCTGGTAGCTTTTTTTCTTTCTTTTCCTCTTCTTTTTCTTCTTTTTTTCCCCAGATTTTGCTTTTTTTTTTTTTTTCCTTAAGTTTTAATTTTAATTCCAGTTAGTTAACATTTAGTTTCAGGTGTTGTCCCCTTATAACTTTTCTTTTCTTTCTTTTTTTGTTTTTTGTTTTTTTTTTTTAAAGATTTTATTTATTTATTCAACAGACAGAGATCACAAGTAGGCAGAGAGGCAAGCAGGGGGTTGGGGACCAGGCTCTCTGCTGAGCTGGGAGCCTGATGCGGTGCTTGATCCCAGGACCCTGAGATCATGACCTGAGCCGAAGGCAGAGGCCTAACCCACTGAGCCATCCAGGCGCCCCCACTTTGTAATTTTTCGGACATTATCTTTACTTTCCCCATCCCCTAACTTCAGAGGAAGCCATGATGGTGAAAGTCCTTAGCAATGGGACAGCTGCAATTCAGATTAGGTTTGCTTCAAAAGAAGATCAAGAAACATGCCAAAGATAATTAGAAAAGAACCACAGTTTGAATCCAGGTCAGGATACCTCCGGCACCTGTGTTTCTTCCTCCGGGACTCCCCTGTAAGGGACCTCTGAGAGAAAAGTGCTGATGAGGCCCAAGTTCTGAATGAGATGGGGTTTCCCCAAGAGTCAGTTAACAACAGAAAGGGTTGTTCTCAAAGTCGTTTGTGGAAGAAGCTATGGCCTCAAAGGCAGAGAAGTCTCAGAAGAGAATGGTTAGAAAGAACTCATTCATTCATTCAACAGATGTTTTTGAGGGCTCACTAATGACTGTCAGTGCTTTCAGTGGTGAGGACAGAGAGCCTTCCAGAACTTACAGTTGAGTGGGGAATACAGACAAGTAAATAGGCTGTGGGGTGAGTGGGTGGGTGGGGGAGAATGGGATGCTTTGGAAACTCATAAGGGGGGCATTTGGGGTAGTCAGACTTCCTGGAAGAAATTTGATGTTAGCCAAGATCAGAACAATGTGTAGAAATTGGGCTGGGGGACAAAGTGAAAGGCAAAGCCGGTGAGGTGAAGGTACTTTAATCTGGCCAGACCCATTGAAGGAGTTTGTATCTTACAGTTTATTCACGATGTACCTGACACTCTCCTCAGGGCACACGAGTGAAGAGGACAGCCCCTGCCCTTCTGGATTTTGTGTTCTGAGAGAACTCAGCTCACTAAGAATAAATTTCATGAAGCTTCTTTATTTTGCTGAGAGGGATTTTATACTGGTAGATCAGGAAATTCCTTATAGACAAGCTCTGCCTGAACTTAGGGAAAGTTTGAGAAAGACTCAGGATAGTACTATGGGTAACGTAGGGTAGAGACAAAAAGTGGGTTAATTAATGGTTGGTTAATTCTTCTCCGACACAAACATCTTCAGTGCCTCTGTTCCTTCATTCTTATATTCACTGATTCATCAACTGAAGGGCACTATAAATGTAGTATATAAGTAAGAGTATGGCTTTAGAGTCAATTCCGTGGGTTCAAAGCCTGGCCCTCCCACATACTAGTTGTTTGATCTTGGGAAAGTTACTTCATTTCTCTGTGCTTCTGTTTCCTCTTTGTAAGATGGGGAACATAATAGTACCAAGGGAAAAAAAAGGCTGTGGTAGAAATGAAATGAGTTCATTAGTGAACTAACTCTCTAGAACAGTGCCCAATACTTAGGAAGGGCTTAATAAATGGTGGTGGTTACAATTGTTATTAGGGATACAAACTTAAATTCAGTATGGTCCATGACCTTGAGGTAACCACATTGGACTCCAAAAACTGCAGGTGAATGGATGAACTGCTTTATGGCGGGGTCATTCCTATAAGCTCACTGTGAGGCACTTGTCACACCGCCACTCCGAGAGCTGGTGAAATCTGAGGCAGCATTTAAGAGAAGCGTAGAAGCTAGGACCATGGTGCTTCATAATTGGGGGGGCCTCTAAACCCTGAGAGTCTAATAAATGCTATAGGATATCAACCTGGAAAAATAAACTACAGTTTTGCCTTCCTCATTCAGAATCTCTAATCCTAAAGCAGGAAGGTGTTAAATGTTCTCGTCTGGGTTGGTCTGATCACTGTCCAAACACAGTATTTAACAGCTCTGTCCCTGGTGTGAAACATTGGGCTGAGCATTGTGGGGAAGGCAAAGGTAAATAAGAGATCAATTTTATTCTTAGATTAATGGGCTTCTGTCTGTGAAAGTGCTTTGTAACTGTGAATCACGTCCATGGACAAAGATGATTCTAATCACTAGTAGGTATAATGCGAAACAGTAAAAATGGCTGTGTTTAGAGTTGTCCAAAAGAGAACAGAAGTCACTTTCAGGCCTAGGAGATGAGAACAGGCTCAAATATAAGAGCAGGCCCTTGTAGAGGGCAAGGCCGAGAATATTCCAGAAGGCATGAGCGTGACTGAAGATTTGTGGGAAAGCTTGCCCTGGGGAATGGTTAATAACCATCAGCGTTTGGGGGCCATGCATGGACCTGGGCTTGGACTCAGTGTGGGGACTCTTGAAGGTCTGATAATGAAAGGGAGAGACAGAAACCTTTTCCTCAGAAGGATGACAGGAACAGAAACGTTGAGGCAAGGTTATCTTGGAAGTGGAGCACAGATGCTTTAGGGTTCGGTGGGGAGACAGACCTCCTTAAAAGGCTGTTTCACTTGTTCAGATAAAAGAATAGTAATTTTTGGTGCCTGATAGGTGCTTCCAGTAGGTTATTTCACTTAAGGAAAGTAATCCAAAGCTTGGAAAGGTGTAGACCAGTTTGAGAGAGATTGGAACAGGAAGGCTGGGATTTCCTTCCCTGGAGGTAGACTGGTTGTGACTCAGTCTGGAAGGAGCACTGAAGTGGGAGTCTGGGACCTCTGGGTTCTAGTCCCACTTCTGCCACTGACTACCTATGTGACTCTAGACAAGTCATTTCTCCCCTCTGGTCATTGGTTCTTTGTGTAAAATAGGGATTCGGGGGGTGCCTGGGTGGCTCAGTGGGTTAAGCCCCTGCCTTCGGCTCAGGTCATGATCTCGGGGTCCTGGGATCGAGTCCCGCGTCGGGCTCTCTGCTCAGCAGGGAGCCTGCTTCCTCCTCTCTCTCTCTCTGCCTGCCTCTCTGCCTACTTGTGATCTATCTCTGTCAAATAAATAGATAAAATCTTAAAAAAATAAAATAAAATAAAATAGGGATTCGGTTTTTCTCTGTGTTACGCTGTGCTCACCCCAAGGGTAGCTACCAACTGTCACCCACCACACTACTGTAGTACCACTGACTAGCTTCTCTGTGCCCTTTACTCCCATGACTTGCCATTCCATAACTGAAAGCCTGTATCCCCCTCTCCTCTTCACCCATTTACACAGTTGGTCACTGGTCCCCTTACTTGCAAAACAGTGGGCTGTCTTGTTTTTTTTCCTTGTTTATTATTTGCTTGCTCTTGAGTGGCTTGGGAGGTGAAGAAGTGTTTTGGGGTTCGAGGGGGACCGCAGAGCCGTATTGGGATGATCACTAAAGGCAGCTTGCGCTTTCAGTAAACAGGGATGTGCCTGGGGCCCATTCTACGGGATGGGAAAAACACGAAGAGTTTTGGCCTCAAACACGGTTCGACTGAATTCTTGATTCCACCGTCTGCGGGCTGTACGACCTTGGGTAAATTTTGCAGTCCTCTTCCTGTTTTCTACTTCCCTCATCCGCTAAGTAAGGATATTAATATCCACACGGAAGGATTGTTGTCAGGATTAAAGAAGACAATACCTGGCACAGACTTGCGGAGGGGAAAAACAGGTCTCCTTCTTTCCTTCTGTTTCGTGCTGCTCGTATTTGCTTAGCCTCTCCCCAGCCCTGCCCCGCCTTCTCCTTCCTCCCTTTCACCCAGACAAAGTATGACACCTCCACTCCTGTCCTGATAGCGGGCCTGTCCCTGGGGGAACTAACTTGACAGACTCTGTAATGGTGTTTACATACTTTGGAGTGGTATTTCCGCAAGGTGCTTCTGGAACGTTGGCCCTGATAGGCCTGCACACATATGGCCACTCCCTGGGACACTAACCCAGCTGCAAGCAATGTCAGCTAATCCCTCCTGAGAATGGCCTCTGGCAGTTGCTACCCTGGTGGATCCCGAGTGAGGGTCCCAGGGGCCTCCCTGGGCCGAAGGTGGGACTGATGGGATGGGGGTGTGCTACCCTGTGCCAGGCAGGCAGCTGGTCTACCCCTCTGCCCATGTAGACTAGAGCTCTGTCTCATAGATGACACCTCCCCACCGAGTGGGGCATAAGAGATAGGAGCAAAGCATCAGAGCATATCCAGAGCGACACCAAAAGGAATTGCCATGAGTCCTTGCCTTACGCCCCCATGCCCTAGGTCACTCCCTGCTTAGAAAAAAAACAAGTTGTCTTGAGCCCTCTGCACAGATGAAAGTTGTTTTAATGCCATCTAAGGCAAATGTGCTGTTCTTGTGCCCCAGACACCAGGGCCACCATTTCAGTCTGTTGTGTCGCACACCACCTCAGCGTGTTGAGAACGAGGAGCAGAAGTAAGGAAAAATTGGAGGACTTGACCAGGGAAAGCGTCTGAGGCTCTTGAGTCAGAGTAGGGAGAAGAGAGACAGAAAGCAGGGAGGAAGAGGGAGCCTTCGCAGCTGCACCTGGGACTTTGGAGGCCCTGAGAGGCAGCTGGTCGGGGAAACAGGGCATGGGGAGTCTTTACTAGGTTCTCAGGGCAGATGGGCCCGGGGTGAGGGCACTGGACCTACCATCAGGACAGGGGTGACCAGACTGATACGGGGAGTCCCGGCTGGGATCTGGTACCACAGGACACTGCCTGCTGCCTCCTCCCCAGGTCCCCATCTGTGCTTTCCTTTCCCTGTGGTCTGGGGATTCCGAACACTGAGAGGCCATCTTGGGGAAGGTCTCAATCTGAGTTCCCTCCTAGGGCCCTGCATTCCGAGTGGGGTTTTTCCTTTGACCTGGCGAAAATGGAATCCTTGGTCTCTATCTAGGTTCAGTGTCCTTGGCTGACCTGAGCAGGATATCCTGCCTGTTACCAGGAAAAGTGGAGTGGAACCTCACAGCTACTGAGGAAGGCCAGTAGCCACCTCGGTCAGTCTCTGCTGACAGTAGCCAAGGTCCGGGACTGGAGGGGGCGGTTGCCTGCTGGGCCTCACTGAGGGGCACAGGTGTTCTGGACTGGGGTTAAGAGCTGCCTCGGCCTCAGGCGCTGAGACCAGGGAAGCTCTGAACAGTCACTGCCAGCACCAGAGACCCACCCTGCCTACCTTTTAATTAATGGATCATTCCTCCCAAGCCACTAGAAATTTCCCTCACCACTTCCAGAAAGGGTTGGGTTGGGCACTCCTCTCCTCCTCAGACTCTGCTTTTCAAATGCAAATGTCTAGTGTCCCTGGGCAGGACTAACACCTTGGCCTCTAACACCCCTGTGTGAATTAGTATCAGATGTTTGGTGGTGTTTTCTGTGTGTGTGTGTGTGTGTGTGTGTTTTCTGGGCTGTACGATGGGGGTGCTTGAGAGGGGCACCCCTTCCCTTTCCTACCCTGATCTGACCCCAGGGCCTCTCCAGTGTGCCCTGACGGTAGGAAGTAACCCACCAACACCGAGGCCTGCCAGAAGTGACGTGGCCTTTGGGCGAAGGCCCTCCTGGGTTCATCTGCCTGGCATCCTCTTCCCTGGCATTCTGGCTCCCTGGTGCCCTGCGGGCCTGCCTCCAGTGTATTGGAATGTGGACAGGGAAGGCCTAGAGCTGCTCTCTGGAGCTGAAAGTTCTTGTTTTCTCTTTTTCTTCCGGGTTCAACCTTCTGTCTGCTTTTCTCAAACTTCTTTGCCTGTGACAGTAAGATTGTGAGTTCATGGTGTCTAACCCAGCTTCCTCTCCTCTCCTTCCTTCTCCTCTCAGGGAGCTGATGAGGGAGTGAGCAAGGTGTGGGGGAAGGTATGGGGGCTGCGTGTGGGCAGCTGTGATTGGGTAGGGTATGGGGGTTGCGGGAGGTGTGCGGGGCATGGAGTATGCATGGAGAGTGAGGGATGCATGTGGGCGTCTGGGGGAAGGTAGGGGTGTGGAGGGGGGAGGGAGGGGGTGGAAGAGGTAGTCTCGGGTATGTGGAGGGTGCCCAGGGAAGGGAGTGAGTGGTGTGGGGTACGTCGGGGAAGGTGTGGGTGATTACTGAGGCTTTAGGTCCCCAACAATGACTGTTGTCTCTCAGAGATATTCTTGATCTGAGGAGTGGAGTTAGCACTCACCGAAGACACTTTATTATCAGATCGCAAGTCTAGATTGCTGGTTTAGGGACTTTGGCAGCAGAGGGATAGTGGGCAGGGCTCATGGAGGGGGCAGAGCCCTCCTCCTGGGAGAAGGCAGGGAGCTTATCCTGGGCATGGTGTGGGGGGGCCTGGCCTTCGGCTCCCTATGTTCCCGTGGAAGACTAGCTCAGCTCTTTTCTGCTTGACTTGCTTCTGCCCTCCCGGCAGCCAAGCAGGTGGCTCTCAGCTGCCGGCAGCCCACCGCCCACACAGCCTGTCCCTGCCCACTGGCCCTCATGCAGGCCTGCGGGCAGTCGCCCCAGCTTTCCCACAGTCGGCACCACCACCTGGAGGCTGCAGGCCCCACTTTCTGCACTCCTGCGTGTTGGATTGTTCTGGGTCCTTGTCACCCTGATCCTGGGGCTCTGGCACGTCTGGGCCAAGTGAGTACTTGCTGGGGGATAGCCCAGGGCTGGACTCAGGATGATCCCTGAGTCCCAGCACCACATAGCTTCCCCACATCGAGGCTGTGGACCCTTCCCCACTCTGCCGCAGCTCCGGCGTGAGGCCCAGGGCAAAGTCCCTGACCCTTAACTGGGCCTTGGTCTGCTTATCTCTAGTAGACAGGAGGACCCAGTCATGGAGAAGAAAGAGAGCCTCTCAGGTGTCTAAGAAGTTGCTACCAGAAAACAACCAAAGCATTGTTAGCATTGAATTCATTGCAGATGCTCCCTTAAAAGTCCAAGCTCTGATCCCCAGCAAAGAGGTCCTTCAGGACAAGGTCCCACTGGCCTTATTCGGTGCAGTCTCATTAGTCCATTGCCCCTGCAATTACCTCAGGATACACCCCCTCTCCTTGCCATGGGCTTGGGCCATAATTTGAGGTACTACTCGGTCCTTGTAGATGCTGGTGGGCTGGGCCCGCCTAGCCCGTGAGCACTTGAGGGCCTGAGCTCGGGAGCAGTGAGGTGGTTCCCCACTGCCTCTCATCTCTTCCTCTGGTGAACCCTCCAGGCAGAGCAGAAACTTCTTGGTGTGTTCTGTTCTCCCTTTGGTGCCGTGGCTGCATGGGAACATCTGTGACCCGCTTTCTAGATCCTGTTTAATGGGCTGGCCGCCTCCAGGGAGTTTCCCTAGCCCTCACAGGAATCCCGGAGAACTGGATTCCAGAGGACACATGCTGGGGAAGTTGGCCTGAAGATTGTGCTGGAGGTGACAGGGGACAGTGTAGGCCTTGCAGGAGACCTCTGGTGCTGTGGAGCAGAGCTGAAGAGGGGAGGCAAAGGCCTTGAGGGGTAGTGTGTGCCCATCCCCCACGCCACCCGCTTTCTTACACCCTCCTCCCAGTGGGGTTTCCTTTGTACTTCCTGGGGTCTCCCCTATCCTTGGAGAGGTTACGGTTTCTTAGATGTTGGTCTTTGGAAATGTTGGGGTGGTTTTTCTGACATGGGATGGGCTGGTGAGAATCTTGTCCCTAAAGAGCTTTCCTTAGGTATTCCCTCAGCTGGATACCAGGATTGGCCAGGGAAGGTCCTGCTGGAGAGCTCCTTCCCCCGACCCCCATCCTGTCCCACTGCCTGTCTCTCGATGGCCAAGGAAGCTGAAGAGTAATTCTTAACCATTCTGCTCCTTGCAGGGCACCCAGCGGATCAGAACTAGAAGGGCTGGTTCTATGGGCTGTGGTGGCCCAGCGCAGGTGGGGGCAGGGAGGGGGGGAGCAGGAAATGCAGACCAGACGGAGAGGAGATGTGGCTGCTCTGGCTCCCGGGATGGTTCCTGGATTAGAGAGCCACACACTGCCAAGACCTTTCTTCCCTCTTTGCCAGGGGTTCCGTTCAGCTGACTGCCAGCTCCCCTTGTCTGATCTCCGTCGCCAGCTCGAGGAAGGAAAGTTTTGAAAGGAGCCACAAGCCGCCTGAACTCTTCCATCCCTGACTTTCTTTACTCGAGTCCTGAATCTCTGCAGGGTTTGTGGTAGGATCTGTGATTTTTCAGGGCTCCTGTGTGTGTGTGTGTGTGTGTGTGTGTGTGTGTGTGCGTGCGCACGCGCGTACACTGAAAGAATTGCATACCTGATTTCTGAGCTGAGGACTTTCGGGCTCTGAATGGGAACGCAGCTGTATCTAGCCATGTCACACAGGCTCCTAGCGTCTGTCTCTGTGCTTCTAAGACCCAGAGAGCCCTCTGCTAACTCTGGAATGAACTTTGGCTGCAGATGAGTGGAATGTCCAGAGTAGGCCCAGGGAACCCAGGGATGGAGAGTAAAGTTTCAACAGTGAAGACTGAACCATGTAGGAATGCTTTAATTTGGCCAAGGGGATGCTAGAGAGGGGCTGGGTGAGTGAGAAGAAAGCATAGACAGTTGTTTTCTGTCTTCCCACACTCAGAACTAAGCGATAGCCACAGAGGAGGAACATAGATACGTCGGTTCATGATTCAGTGATGGGCCTGACATTAGAGAAGCTTCTAGAGCTGTGCAGAAGCCAGGATCAGGTGGTTGTCTGATTGAGACAGGGAGCTGACCTTTCAGATACACCTTCCTGCTGGATTCATGATGCAGGGATGCTAATCTTCCCGGGTCCAGCTGAGCCTCTGGCGATGGGGACGTGGGGGGTGGGTTGGTAGGGCAGCAGGTGTATGGAGCAAGGAGTGGGGGATGGGTCCCTGGCTGCAAAGCCAGTGGGATTTTGGTATGGGTAAGTGCGGGTGTTGGAGGGTGGAGAGGGGCAGGGATCCTCTGAACACAAAACTCTGGAAGCCAAAGGGTTTAAGTCTGAATGGCTTCTTACTCCTTGACCCATTTCATTCTGAGAGGCAGTGCTGAAGGTCCCTTCCTCGGTAGTCCTAGAACTGAGTCCTCTTCCCTTACTAAAAACTATTAAAAGTCGGGATGCCCGAAGCTGGGGGCTCGAGACCCTTTATATTATTTTTTACCATCTTATTTCACGGCTCTCCATGTTCCCTGCCCAGTGAAGATGGGCCAAGACATGCGGAGCTTCCCTGCCTTGTGCCCCAAAGGGGTGGGAGGATCGAATTCTTTATGGGTAGGCCGGTCACCTTTGCTGGACGGTAAGCTCCCTGGAACTGTGCTGCGGTCACCTGACTGCTTCAAGGACGAGCATGCGCCTGCCACATAGCGGGCCCTCGGTGGCCATCAGGATTCAGTTCTGTGGGTCTGGGTGGGAGGAGATGACCCAGACCCATCCGGCTGAGCAGCTCAGAGTCGTTCCCAAAAGGTGCCCTCCCACCAGGCAGCCGGAAACCCTCTCTGCCCACCGCTGGGATCACTGCTGGCCCCTGGGGCCCTACCCTCTCTGGCACAGGGGCTGAGCAGAGCCCACTGGCTGGCTGGAGTGTCCCCTCCTTTCTCTCTACCCTTTGACTCCAGACCATTGTGTGGCTCTGCCCTGACCCCGTTCCCTCCCCTGCCACCCCCCAGCCATCCTTTGGCAGCCCTGTGGACTCTTTGGTGCCTGGTGCCGTTCAGACCCCGGCACCGAGCTGCTCGCCCATAAGCATGCGCTCTTCCTTCACCAGCTGACTGCCCGGGGCTGGGTGGGCTCCCTTTCCCCCACTTGCCTCTTGCCTTCCTGGCACTCCCAAAACTGTGGTCTGTAGGGTCAGACCTGGTGGCGTATCTGAATTCCTGGGGAAGCTTGGCAATGGTCAGAGTCCAAGGACTCACCCTACTAAGTCAGACCCTCCAGAAGAGGGGCCGGGAATCTGTATGTTGGAAAAACTTCCCAGATGACAATCGGAAGCATTGCATTCGGATGTGGGGCAGTCAGATGTGGGCTCTGTATCAGATACTATTATTGTGTCAACAGTGTGCTAATAGCATCGTGTTTATGTAGGAAATGACCCAGTTCTTTGGTGATTCAGGCTGAAGGATTTAGAGGTGAAGTGCTTGCATCTTCCTTGCAAGTGGTTAAGCAGAGAAAGAGCGGGCGCTGATGTGGGGAGGTGTAGACAGTACATGCTTGTGGCTGAACTGGTCTCCCGGACAATTTGCATCTGCTCTTGGAAAGATGGACCTGAGAAGACACCGTAGTACTCAGCTCTCTCTTCCTGGATGGGCTGCAGAGACCCTGGTCCTTACCACCCCACCTCTTTCCTGGGACCTACATGCATTTTTTCCCAGAATCTGTGGGAGCCCTTGAGGACTAAGGGGAACAGAGCAATTTCTAATGTGTTAATCCAGCAGAGGCTGGCAGAGAGGGAGCTGAATTGGGGAAGGGGAGGGGGAGGCTGGAAGCATGAGACTCTGTTTCCTAAAATACTTTGTGTATTCCCACCCATCCCAGAAACTGAACTTTGGGGCTTGAGTTCTTCGAGGAAGCCAGCTCTCTCTACCTCCAGGTCGTTGGGCAGGTTGCTCCTGACTTCTGTCTTTTCCCCTGCGCCTGGCTGCTGCTCTGTACCTTCCCTCTACCTTCAGGGGTGGCTCTTCTGGTCCTGCGGGGGCTGCTGCTCGTCCGCCTCCTCACCTCGGATCCCTCACACGCTGACCGTCCGGCAGAGTCCTGGCCGGGCACCAGGGGATGGTGGTTAGGGGCAGCTCGGCTTTCCTCATCTGAATTCCAGTTCTGGAAGAACTTTAAGAGCCAGGCCCGGGGAGCACCCATGGACCTTTTCTTCTCTTTCCTCCCGGGGCTGAGGCTGCCCCTTAGCTCCGGGATGTGGCTTGGGCGTCCTCTGAGAAATTTGACTCAAGGAAACCAGAGTGGGAAACCAGGCCCAGAGCGGGAAGGCACTTTGTGGGGTGGTCCTGTCTGTCCGCCCACCTGCCTTTACAGATGCCAAACCCAGCTCGGTGAGGCGATACCCAGTCCCGTGTTTGTAGGACCCCAAGGAAGGCCACCAGCTGCTCCCTGATCACTGGTCTATTGTCTTTTGCCTACAAACTCTTTTTTTTTTTTTTTAAATATTTTATTTATTTGACAGAGACACAGCGAGAGGGGGAACACAAGCAGGGAGAGCAGGAGAGGGAGAAGCAGGTTTCCTGCCGAGCAGGAATCCTGATGTGGGGCTTGATCCTAGGACTCTGGGATCATGACCTGAGCCGAAGGCAGAAGCCTACTGGACTGAGCCACCCAAGTGCCCCCCCCCCCCCCAGATACTCTTGCCACTGGAAAGCACTGACCTTACGTCCCAGTTCAAGTATGTTTCTCAGTGGAAATGAGGTGAATTTGGAACTTAAGGAACTTAATGGTGGTGTGGTGGGTGACAAGTCCATATCTATTTAATTCTGAATGTACTATTTTAAGACTATATTTGAGGTAGGTAAAGGGTGCTCTTGGGAGCATGAAGAAGTGGCCCAATGGCTCAGTTGATTAAGCAAGTGCATTTGGCTCAGGTCATGATCATGGAGTCCCAGGGTCAAGTCCGCATTGGGGGCTCTCTGCTCAGTGGAGAGTCTGCTTCTCCTTCTGACCTCTCCCCTCTCATCTTCTCTCTCTCTCTTTCTCTCTCTCAAATAAATAAATAAACAAACAAACAAATAAAGTGGCCCTTAGTCCAATCCGGGGTTTCAGAGAACACAATGTCTGAGCAGAGTTTGAGGGGTGAGTTAGAGTCCCACAGGCAGAAAGCGGGAGGGAGCTGGGAAGGACTTGCCCACGGGAAGGAAGGATGTTGAACAAAATCGGGAAGGTATTGTGTCTGCGCCAATGAATGGCAGCCGGTGAGAGTTAGATGAGGCCGGTGATAAAGGATTTGTAAAGGAAGCAAATAGAGAGCCTTTGAAGGGGTGGAAGCAGGGAGTGGGACGATCAGGTTTACCCTTTAGAAAGAGCCCTCTAGCTCTCCTGGGGAGAATGCCTTAAGGAGGGGCAGCTAAGGAGGAAGAACTGTTAGGAGCCCATGATGATAGCTCAGTCAGGAGAAGGTAAGGGCCCCTGGGACAGAGGGAGGGACTAGCTCCAGGAATGCTAATGAGGAAAAGTTGCTTCTTGATGGAGTCTTTGGTGACTGGCTCTGGGGGGCCAGGTGAAGGATGAATCTTGGGTGGCTGTCGGGCACCCTTTGCCAAGGTGGGGGACCAGGAGGTAGGAGAGGTTGTGGGAAGGGAAAAGACAAGGTGGTAGTTCAGTTTTGGACATATGGGTGGGCATATCAACTTGAAGGGCGAGATGCCCCTTTGGATATGCTCCAACACACGAATGGAACAAATAGGAGATGAGAGGCAAGGTTGCCCGAGCAGAGAGTGTTAACAGTGGCTGAGTCCTGAGTCAACACCAACATTTCAGGGGTGGCCAAAGGAAGAGCAGGCCCAAGAAGCACGGGGAGAACCAGAAAAAAGTGTCATGGAAGCCAAGGGAAGGGTCAGGGGAGTGAAATGCAGCAGTCATGTCCGGACATACAGAGATACCTTTGGAGGGGCACCTGGGTGGCTCAGTCAGTTTTTAAGCAGCTGCCTTCGGCTCTGGTCATGATCCTGGGGTGCTGGGATCGAGTCCTGCATCGGGCTCCCTGCTTAGCCAGGAGTCTGCTTCTCCCTGTGCTCCCTTTTTTTCTCCCCGCTGCTTGTGCTCGCTCTCTCAAATAAATAAATAAAATCTTCAAAAAAAAAAAAAAAGAAAGAAAGTCAGTCAGTCAGTCAGTTCTGTGGGACTGGATGGCCTGGACATCATTGCTGCTGGTGGTTTTTGTAGAAGGATGGGGACAGAAGCCAGATCACAGTGAACTGAAGGGGAAACAGGAATTGGGAAAGTTTATGTGTCTTGTGCTCTTGAGGAGCTTGGCTGGGAAGGAAGAACAGAGAAGGTATTGGCTAGAGGACGAAAAGGCAAGAGAAGGTGCTTAGGGTGTAGGGTTTTTTGTTTTTGTTTTTTATTCTTCCTTTTTAAGGCTAGAAACAGCCTGGACGCGTTTATGTGCTAAGAGAGAGACCCCAGTAAGGAGAAGAGACGAAGGTACAGCAGAGGGGAGGGACTTCTGGGGGCTTCCTCCTGGAGGGGAGGCAGTGATGGGGCAAGAGCCCAAGGAGGCTGTGCCTCAGCAGGAGGCGGGAACCCACTTCCCCCGAGACCCAAAGGAAGAAAGGGAGACTGTGTGCAAGTGTGGATAAACTTGTGCGTGAGAGAGGCAGGAAGTTAGATTATTTCCAATGGCTTCAGTTTTCCTCTTTATTATAATGGTGCCTGGTGAAGGCAAATTTTTATTTTATTTTATTTTATTTAATGAGAGAGAGAGAGAGAAAGAGGAGGCACTCATGGGAATAGGGGTTGTGGTGGGCAGAGGGAGAGAATCTCAAGCAGGCTCCACGCCCAGTGCAGAGCCTGCCATGGGACTCAGTCTCACCACCCTGAGATCATGATCTGAACCCAAATCAGGAGTTGACAACTTAACTAACTAAGCCACCCAGACGTCTTTGTGTGTGTGTGTGTGTGTGTGTGTGTGTGTGTGTGTATTACAGAGAAAATGGATGGAATTTAGGGTTAAAAGCATGGATGGGGAAAAAAAATGAAAGAGAAATGCCTTCTGTTTGAAGTTGAATAGGGAGGGGGGGTCTATAATCTTGTTTCTAAAATCATTTGATTTATCATTATTATTATTATTATTATTATTATTATTGCAGTCATGAGTTTTGTATCACGGGTCTGGTCCTGCAGGTAAAAAAATCCTGAGGTGGTGCCCAGTAAAACTCAAGAAGAAGCTGTTCCTGTGAACTTCAGAGCCATCTCAGGGATGGACTTACCAACCCCAGACAGAGCCTCCAGGAAGGAAAGATTTGGGATCAGATAGGACTCCGGGGAGGGCAGCTCTCCTCCCTCTGCCTCGTGTTCGGCACGTTCAGGACAGAGCGATTATTCCTTCAGGCACCCATGACTAGAAGAAGGAATTTCTATTACCCAAGGCTGTCCAGACCCAGAAGTTTTCTGTCAGGGGTCCTGCATGTGAGTGGAGTAGAGGTGGAGATAAGAGGAACTCTCCCTGAGGTCACAGGCCCTGTGGCCCTGGGTTGGGACAGAAGACTCACCAGAGGTCCAGCCTCTTTGGAGGTGGATGACAGCCCAGCCCGGAGAGCACAGGGAGGGTATGTGTCATGTCTCCATTGGCCTTGAGCTCCAGGGTAGCAGCATTGAGCCTGAGGTCCCAGAATCAATCTACTGATTAGCCTCAGGCAGCAACTGAAGCCCAGAGAGGGTCTCAGGCTGAGCCGCCCAGGGGGACAGAGACACCCCCTAGGGTTCCTGAGCATTAGCCTCATCCCAGGACTACAGGTGTTCAGGACACATCCCAGCTGTGCTGGTGACAGGACCCCAATCACACTCGATGTCCCTGGTGTTTACTGCTGATGGGGATTCTGCCTCCTGGACATTGTGACACCAAGGACAGCGGGGTGAGCACAAGTTGACTTGACTTCCAGAGGGACAGAGAAGCCCAGAAATGGTGGAGAGTCCAGGAAACTGTACAACCAGAGAGGAGACGGCTGTGTGTGTGTGCACATGCGTGACACCAAAAATGAGGTCAAGTGTAGACATCCCTAAGTTTTAACACTGTCTGGAATAAAAGTCTTGGTCCAGCCTGGAGCGTTTATCTGGTGTCTCCTGTCTAAATACCAGGACCTTTTCCTGGGACCAGTTTCGCAACTCCCAGCAGCTGTGTTCTGGGTATCTCTGTCTGCTCATCTAATTCCTTTAGATTTCAAATAGTAAGACTCCCTCTTACTCTCTGGAGGTAAAAAGTGATCAATAAGAAGTTGTTGAAGGGTAGGCAGACTCAGCAGGCGGAGAGTCACTTCGTATGTCCCCAGGCTGGGCTTGGGCTGCTCAATCTTCAGGGAACTACTTACTGAAATTCACCAAGTCAGCCACGGCCCTCCAGGCCAGGGTTCTGTGCCCGGGCCTGACCGAAACACCAGGGTCCTGGGCAGGTACCTCAGGTCAAGGGATACCTTTGTCCTAACTCATCTGGGACCTGATGAAATTTGCCACCCAAGTATCTACCTGAACCTTTTTCCTTTTGATGTTTTCAACTTTCAAGTCACAAGGAATGCTTTGTGTTGATTACTTGCTGGGTAAAAGCCATACATCAGAATGAATCATTTGTGATAATTGTGTGAAATTGTGAACTTGGCTGCTGGCGCCAAGAGCCAGAAATGGCTACTTCACACCCTCCTCGCCTAATCTGAACCACATACACACAGAAGTCTGTGGTTCTCAGCTTCGGCCATAGACAGAATCTCCTGGGGTTTTAAAAAATACCACTGCTCTACCGCAGACCAGTGAAATTAGAATCTCATAAGTACACCCAGCCATCAGTACTTTTTAAAAAGTGCCCCCAGTGTTTTGATGGGTAACCAGGGTTGAGAACCACTGGGCTAGGCAAGCCTTATCCTGACAGCCATTCGTTCAGTGCCTGTCTTCCTGTCATGGGCTCTAAAGAAAAGGATACCAGCACTAGAGTGCATGAAGGGGGCTGCTTGTAGCCGGGACCAGCTGGCCTGGGAGCCTTGCCTTCCTGCCCGGCTTCCTGAGGGCCGAGGGGAATCCGTATGGCACACCTGTTATTCCTCAGGTACCCCTGTCTCACCTTTGGCCAGGCTTTGTTTTTTATGGCTCATGTTGGTCTGTTTGGGGAGGATCTTAGTGTAGGCTGAGTGGTCATGAGGTCTGTTTCATTGGACTGTTTCACTTTATAGCTTTTTTTTATTTTTAAAGATTTTATTTATTTAACAAAGAGAGAGAGATCACAAATAGGCAGAGAGGCAGGCAGAGAGAGGGGAGGAAGCAGGCTCCCCGCTGAGCAGAGAGCCCGATGCGGTGCTTGATCCCAGGACCCTAGGATCACGACCTGAGCCGAAGGCAGAGAGGCTTTAACCCACTGAGCCACCCAGGCGCCCCAACTTTATATCTTTATTGAGGTATAATGGACATATAATAAACTGTACCTATTTAAAGCATACAGTCCCATAATTTGTGACATCTACAAATAGCCATGAAACCCTTGCCACAATCTAATGAACATATTTGTCACCCCCAAAAGTCTCCTTTAAGCTTGTCATCCATCTCTCTTTTCCCCCTTCCCAGATAACCACTGATCTGCCTTCTGTCACTGTAGGTTTTCTTGCCCAGGATTTTATATAAATGGAACCCTACGTATTGGTACTTTTTTGTCTGGCTTCTTTTACTCAGTTATAGTTATTTTGAGATGCATCCGTAATTCATTCCTTTTTGTGGCTGAGTTAGTGCCATTTTGTGGACCTAAGCGGGTTTTTTAATCCATTCCCCTGTTGGTGGACAGACCTGGGTTTCTGGTTTGGGGCTGTGGCAGATAAGGCGGCATGAATATGTATATATGAGTCTGTGCAGATGCGTGCTTTTGTTTTTCTTGGATAAGTGACTGGGAGTGGTATAGTCGAGTCATGTGCTAGGTAGATGTTGGCCTTTTCGAGAGGCTGCCTGTTTCCCAAAGTGGTTGTCCTATTTTGCGTTGCCCACCAGCAGAATATGAGAATGGTCCTCTTTTGTTTTTTTTTAACTTTTTTAGATATTTTATTTATTCATTTGAGAGAGAGAGATAGCACAAGCAGAGGGAGAGGCAGAGGGAGAGGGAGAGGGAGAAGCAGACTCTCTGCTGAGCAGGGAGCCCGATGCAGGACTCGATCCCAGGACCCTGGTATGGCCTGAGCAGAAGGCAGATGCTTAACCGTCTGAGCTACCCAGGCGTCCCGTGAATGGTCCTCTTTAAATGGATCGAAGAGCCCCTATTGCCATCTCCTTTTGGCTGATGCAGGGTGCCTCCTTCTTTCCTCGGGGTGCACAGGAGAGGGAGGAGGATGGGAGCGGGGGACCAGACATCGATAGATGAATTGGCAAGATGCGTGGATGGATTCGGTCATAGAGCTGTCTTGGTATCTCTCTTTGTCTCCATCCTTTTGTTTCTTTCCATCTGTCGTAGGCACTTAAGAAGCAGGCACCCAAATCCCATCATTCATTCGAGTCTTTTCGTGGTTGGATGACTGATGTTTTTTATACCCCACGCCTGCAGGTGCCCAGACACCATGCCAGAATCCTGTACCCCTGACACTGGGAAGAAGTAGAAGACTTCCTTGTCTCCTCCATCGCCCATCCTCACCATGTCTTCGACTCAGGGCAATGGGGAGCACTGGAAGTCCTTGGAGTCGGTGGGCATCAGCCGCAAAGAGCTGGCCATGGCCGAAGCCCTGCAGATGGAGTACGACGCGCTGTCCCGGCTCCGGCACGACAAGGAGGAGAGCAGAGCCAAGCAGAACACGGACCCCTCGCTCATTAGCTGGGATGAGCCCGTCCTAGACTTCTACAGCAAGCCGGCAGGAAGGCAGAAGGACCTCAGGCTCTTACGTGGTCTTTCTGGCTCTGATCCTACCCTCAATTACAACTCACTCTCCCCGCAGGAAGGGTTATCCAACCACTCTACCTCCCAGGGCTCCCAGCCTGGCCCGGATCCCTGGCCCAAAGGCTCTCTGGCTCGAGACTATCTCTACATCTTTGATGGTTCAGATGAGGGGCTCTCTTTGTCCCCTGGGGACCTAGGACCAGGGGACATAGATGGCTCTTCCAAGAAACTGTCCCCACCTCCTCTGCCTCCCCGCGTCTCTATCTGGGACACCCCTCCGCTGCCTCCCAGAAAGGGGTCTCCCTCCTCCTCCAAGATCTCCCAGCCCAATGACGTCAACACGTTCTCTCCCGTGGAGCAACCTGCAGGAAAACTGCTAGGGCGCCGCATCCTAGAGGAAGAGGGACTGGGGGATGGGGGTCCAGGGCGCCTCCTGGGGCCTGTGGACTATGACGGTATCAACGACGCGATCACACGGCTCAACCTAAAATCCACCTACGATGCGGAGATGTTACGCGACACCACGAGGGGCTGGAAGGAGGGCCGGGGGCCCCTGGACTTCGGCGGCAAGGACACTCCTGGGAAGCCGGTGGCCCGAAGCAAGACCATGCCCCCTCAGGTGCCGCCGCGCACCTATGCCTCCCGCTATGCCAATGGGAAAAATATGACCCCAGGCAAGAACCGCCGGATTTCCGCCGCTCCGGTGAGGACCTCCTTACGTTCCTTCTGCCTTTCCAAGCGCCATTCGGAAACAAAAGGGTAGTCCTCTCTTCTCTATGGTTCCAAATCCGGATCTGCTCCCCACTCACCCCTCTGCCTGTCTTCTGCTCCCTGGTCCCTGGCTGGGGAGAGGAAGAGGGGCACCAGTGGAGCCATGGCTCCTTCTCAGGGCTGAGTTTTGTACCCAGACAGTCCTTGCGGGAGGGGGCAGGTGTCTCAGTTCTTAGCGTGTGCTCGCTTCATGAGGTGAGGACGGAGCCGGGCTGAGGGGACTCATGGTGGCTCGTGGCCAAGTGGCCTTGTGGACTGGACAGGTTGCTTCTGCTGCTTTCTGACCTGCTTTGCCCAAAGCGCTGTGTGATGAGGAGGCTCAGTCGTGGCATTAACCAGTGTTTAGTGCTCGCTGGTTACCAGACCCCGGTCCAGACTCCTCAGCAGCCCTCCTGACAGTCCAAGGCACACAGCTCTGGTCTGTCTTGTTCTGGAGCTTGCTGGTTCCTGCTTTCTGTCTCCCTATTTCCTGTCTTTCTGTCTCTCCATTTCTCCCCTCCTCTGTCTCTGCCTATCTCTTTCTCTCTGCTCTCTGTCCCTCTGCTTCTTTTTTTTTTTTTTTAAGATTTTATTTATTTATTAGACACACAGAGAGAGATCACAGTAGGCAGAGAGGCAGACAGAGAGAGCTGGGGGAGCAGGCCCCCTGCTGAGCAGAGAGCCCAATTCAGGGCTCGATCCCAGGACCCTAAGATCATGACCTGAGCCAAAGGCAGAGGCTCAACCCACCAAGCCACCCAGGCACCCCTCTGTCCTTCTGCTTCTATTTCTGTGTCTCCCTCTGTGTCTCTGCCTATCTCTCTCTCCTCTCTCTCTTACGCGGGGAACTGTCCAGAATAAAACTTACCGTCTTGGCCAATCTGACGTGTACAGTTCGGTGACATTAGCGACAATCACATTGCGCTGCCGTCTCCACAGGCCACGTGCTTTCACAGTGAAAATATTTAGAAAACATATTTGTACACAGTACAAAATAGCAAAGTGTCCACCCAGAAGGATGGGGGAGGTCCCAGGATAGCTTTGATCTTTTTTTTTCTGGTTTAGAAGAGTGTCCGCAGCATCTCCATGGTGGGGGACCTGAGGCCCCTTGGAGTTTCACTCTTGGGTCTGGAAGCCCCGACCCCAGAGGGAGTCAAGAGGTACCCTCACGGCCGGTACCTTCCGTAGGAACAGCATTCCACTTCATTCCATCCCTGTTTCCTCCTTATCCATTGTCTAAGGGACATGGGGACTTTCCTGCCCTGTGTCCCAGCAATTGGGATCCTTCACAAATCTGGGAAGGCCACGTGGTCCTTCCTTCCTGTGCTTCTGCTAAGAGAGTCCCCCAGAGCAGAGTCAGCTTCTGGGAGAAGTCACGACTGTGGAGCTCAGGGCTTTTTAAAGGCCCTGCTCGGAGAGGTGGGGCTGCTCCCGCTATTTATAGGGACAGGGAGATTCCTGTTCCCAGCTCCCAGTTCCTCACCCGGAGCTGGGCCTGCTCGGAGTCAGGCCACCCGGGTAGGTGGTCACGTCTGTTGCTCCCTATCTCTCTCGCCTCCTTCCACCACCTCGCCCTTCCCCCTAACCCCTGTGTGTCACCAGGGTTCTGAGAGAGAGCGTGGTCCAGAGTGTCCTGGGCAGAGCAAAAACCTCCTGCCGGTTCTTAGGGGGGAAATGCGGCCTTGGTCGTCCCCCGCTCAGCTCGGGGCAGGGGCTCATCCCACCAGGCGAGGGGACCTCTCAGGCCCCCGGCCCATCCCGCCACCCCGCCTCCACCGGGCTTCCAGCCGGAGGGACCCTCCTTATCCCAGGCCTGCGGAGCCAGCTCTGGAAGCGGTTGGCTCCGAATGCCAGCCTGGTACCCCCGCTGCCAGCCTCCGCCCGGCAGACTCCCCCAGCCAGCATCGGGCGATGGCACCAGGGCCTGCCAGCAGGGCAAAGTAAGTGGCTTTTGTTTTCTTATGGAGCCAGGGAGTGGTACTGAAGGGCATGAAAATGGCCTTCAGTAGCTACTCTGTTCTCTCTCCCCCTCGCCTTCCCCTCCTCTCTGTCTCTCTGTCTCTGTCTCTGTCAGTCTCTCACCCTCACTTCTGTGGGTTAATTGCTGACAGTGGTACTATTGTGAGAGGGACACAGGCTGGAACTTGGCAGAGCAAGGGCCTCACATGCCAGCCGCCCCCGCTGCGGCCCTCCCCTCTGCACCCCTCCACACTCACCCTGGGAGCAAGGCTAATGAGAGGGGTCACTCCGAGGAAACAATTTGGATATTCAAATGAGGAGCTCAGTTGCTGCCATCTGCCCCTAGGGGCGGGGAGGACATGAGAACACGAGAATAGCTGCAGGAGGGTGAGAGGTGAGACATTGCTCTGTGCACAGGCCTGAGCTCCCCGGAAGCAGCTGCTGGCAGAGGCTGCCTCGCCCGGATGCAGGCTGGGGCTCCTCTGAGCTGCGGCTTCATTCCCATGGGGCAGTCTGTCGGGCAAAGACCTGCCAGGCCCCAGCTCCCCCCACCACTTCCTCCTGCCTGGGGCCCAACTGCAGGCCGTGCTGGAGGGCTGCTTCTCGGTGACTGTAGGCAGCTCTGTGTGGGGAGACAGATCGCCCTCTCATCTGAGAGAATCCGCACCACCACGCACAGGTTCTCGGAGAGGAAATGGTGCCCAGGCAGTCTCCCCGACATTCCAGCCCATCAGACCGGAAAGGCTCTTGGGAGCCAGGAGGAGCTAAGCCTTCTCCAGGTTCTCTCCTGCCCAGAAAGTCGCTCTGATACTTTCTTCCTCAAATAGCATTGACCGAGAACATGCACGTGTGTCTGAGTCACTGCCTCCGTCTGGGGCTCTCGGTCTCTCTCTGCTTTGGGTCGCTGGGGCCTGCTGTGGATGCCGAGGCCTTTGCCCCAGGGCCAGCCTCCCTGGGCACTGTTTGGGCAGCCCACTGGCTCAGGCCTTCCACACTGGGATGGGGATGCCTGCAGAGCTCTCCGCCACGCCCCTGGGAACACCCCCCAGGGAGCCAGCCCCGAGGACCAGCAATGCTATGTGCTGCCTAACCTGGGTTGAGCTTATGGGTTGCTGTCCCCTGCCCGCCCCGCCCCATCCTGGAAGACGAGGTTTGGCCACGTTCTCATCCATCCCACCCAGACTTCGAACCTCAGCCAAGGCTTCAAGTTCTCTTTATTCACTTGGCTCCCAGGCTCCTAGGACCGCAGATCAAGATATTTCTGGATTTCCCACATTTTTCCGGCACCCCTGAATATTCAATGCGTAAAAAGCCTTTACACCCAGACTTTCAGGGTTTAGATCTGGGAGCGACCTGTGGGAACGGGGTGCCGTGAGGGAAAACGAGCTGAGTCAGCGGCTCTTTTCTTAAAGGTGGACTCGCGGCGCCATGCTGTCGCCAATGGCCATGAATTGTTCGAGGTCTCAGAGGAAAGAGATGAGGAAGTTGCTGCATTTTGCCACATGCTGGATGTGTAAGAGTTAAAGAATGGGGTGTCGGGGAGGCTCTGGGGGCTGGGGAGGAGGGCCAGCCCACTCAGAACTTTCTCTAGGAAGGAGGAAGAGCCATACGGAGTCCATCTCCATTCACGGCTGTGGGGTGCTTCCCACAACAGGTGTTTGTGGGCTTTTTGAAATCTTAGAAGTTTCACATTTTGGGCAAAGTTCATGAACCCTCGATTGAACAGACAAGTGATCCCAGTGGCTTCAGGCTCGGTTGCCCCCAGGAGCAAATGCGCCTTGGATGGAGCAAAGCGAATATTACACGGAGCTAAAAGAGAAAGGAAATGGAGCTGGGAGAATTTCCCATTGGATTTAGCCCAGAAAGCTTTATCCCGGTGGAGCTGGCCCTACCATGCCATGGGGCTTGGGAACCATTTTGTAACTGTAGCAAATGTGTCAAGTACATGGTTTCCCAGAGCGGCTTCCCCACTGCTCCCATCCTGGACTGCAGACCTGGAGGGCCGGGCTGCGCAGGGAGAGAAGGGCCCTTGGCCTCAGGGTGGGAGGGTCCCAGCAGGCGTCTTCTCGACTGCTCTCTTTCGAAGGCACAGCGAGGGTCCTTCTCCCTCTCTTCCTGCACAGCCTTCGCTCTGGCTCCGACATCCAAGACTACTCCCTCACCGGATATGTCTGGAGCGCTGTGACCCCGAGCCCAGAGCACCTTGGGGATGAGGTGAACCTGAAGGTGACCGTGTTGTGTGATAGCCTACAGGAGCCGCTCACTTTTACCTGCAACTGTAAGTGGGAAGAGCCGAGGAGCATCCCATGAGGTGGGGCAGGGATGCCCGAGATCTGGACTCTAGGATCCTTTGACCTCCAGTCCCACCCAGCCTGTGGCCCTGATGAGGGGCAATGAGGACACTCCTCTAGGGGACTGGCTCCCAGCTTTGGGGGCCCACGGTCATTCTCCCCAAGCCGAAACTGTGTGTCTGCCTGCTTTATCTGGATAGCCGTGGCGCTGGAGAATGCTTAGCCAGGAATAGGGCAGTCAGCGTGGGGACACCGAGCTCCACCTGTCCTGGCTCCCGCAGCGCCCCCCATCACTGCTCCCCTGCCCCACCCCCCTTGCAGGTTCTTCCACTGTAGACTTGCTCATCCACCAGACTCTGTGCTACACCCACGATGAACTGAGGGATGTGGACGTGGGGAACTTCGTGCTGAAGCCCTGTGGGCTGGAGGAGTTCCTGCAGAAGTGAGTGAACAGTAGGGAGAGCGGGTAGGAAGGGGCACCTGCCTACTGGGTGGTAGGGTTGTCAGGGGGCTTCCTTGGGGTGGTGCTGCGCTCGAGGCCTGGGGCTGGCAGCCCCTCCCTGATCCCACGGCTGCTTTCTGGGCACACGCACAGCCACGTCGCACTTTCCCCAGGCACTCTGTCTTCCAGCAGGGCTGGCCGGCTTCTGAGCCAAGTCTGCTGTGGAAAGAGCTTGGAGCTGGGACCAGGCAAAGACCAAGTCATATCTGCTTGCAGACGTCTGCGTGAAGAGAGATGCGGGTGTGGGGCTGAGGGGGACAGTCGCCTCGACTGTCAGAGATCTGCTTCTCTTAGATTGTGTCTTTATGGCCAGGGGCAGATGGAGGACTGGGCAGAAGTACCCTTGGGAAGCTTAGGGGAGAAATTACAATTGCTCCCTCTTCCCTGTTTCCCTGCCAGTAAGCCTTTCCCGGAGCAGCATGTGCGTCCCTCAAAGGCTTGCCTGCGGCTTCTCTCCATCCATGCCCTGGGCAGCAAGGCCACCTCCTGGAAAGTCTGATGTGCACCAGCTACAGCTATGCCCTTTCCACTGCCCTGGGGCTCTGGGTGCTGGGGCGAGAGGAGGAGGGGGGATACCCCTTAGGGGGTGGGGCTGTGGGCAGGCTCTAGAATCAGCCAGAAGACAGCAGATAAGCAAAAAAGAGATGTGCTCTCCTCCCCAAACCTCTGACTTGCCTACTGCCCACTTCCCCTGGCCACTAAGAGAAAGCAGGCCCTGGCGGTGGGGAGAGGAGGAGGCTGGATCTCAGTTCAAGGGTGCTTCGCCAATGGCCTGATTGGTTCTTGACTGGTTTCTTCCACCTGGGGAGAGGAAGGGTAGGGCCCTGCAGGGCGCAGCCCCAGGAGCCCTGTTAGGTGTGTTCAGTCTGTATTCACTTTTCTTAGAAGAATAAGAAGGGGTCCTAGTCTCAGGGTCACCTGGCAGAGAGCACCCCAGGCACTGTTGGGAGGGGCATCATGGGTCACACAGATATGGCCGGTTTGGGTGGTGGCTTGCCACCTACTAGATGTAAAACCCTGGTCCTCAGTTTCTTCCCTCAGGTATAGTTAGGATTGAACGTGAGAATGACTAGGTGAGCAGGGAAGGGCCAGCCCAAAGGGAGGGGAGCATGGGGATCCACATCAGCTGGATACTCTCATAGTCCTTGAGCCTGCAGAGCCAAAGATGGTGGACCAGCTGTCAGGTTCTGACTTCCTGCCAAGACCTAGCTGGAGTGCTCATGGTCAGGTGCAGCCGGTCAGTAGTCCCAGGGTCATGCCCCTCCCACTCTGAGCTGAATGCACACAGACCAAGGCCTTCCACAGAGAAGGTCAGTTAAGTCCCCAGGGGACCCCAGTGTCTACGACTCTTGGTCCCAAAGCCCCCCCTTCCTCCGAGGCTCTTCTCTTCCCTCCCACCCAACAGGAAAGCCTGGACCCCTGAGCACCAGACAGCTGCCTTAGGTGGGCGCGGACAGACAGACCCTCAGGGGATTCCAGAAAGCTGCTGGCTCCCAAGGAAGCCCTGTGGTTTCCTACCCTGACCCAGGAGGGCCCATGGCTGAGGGGGCGTGGTGGGTCCAGGATGCAGGCTGCTCTCAGATAAGAACCTTGAGACGGCCCCAGGGGAGGGCTGGGTTTCCTGCTGCCTCCCCCACCCCCTCCACACTCTTCCTTCCTCGTGGGGCGCTCCCACCAGAACCCCTTCTCAGCCTCTCCACCCCCAAGGTTTAGCTCTGGCTCAGCCTTGGCAGGTTGGGGCCTAGATCTGAGGCTTGGCCCCTTGGGATGTGGAGAACTCCTTCAATCCCAGCTGGACCCAGACTGGTCTGAGGCCACCACCTCCTGGGCTTCTGCACAGGCTCCTCCCCTTTGCTCCTCTCCTCTCCCCTCCATTTCTGGCCTAGATTCCCAGCTCTGCTGAGGAAGGAAGTCCCTTTCCGGCTTCTGTTACCCAGCTGCTGGGACCCGGCCCAGGCCCGAAGTGCTGGTCTGCAGGACAGACTCCCTCTGCCCCTTCTCCGAGTTTCCTTTCTGACGCGCATGTGAATTGGGTGGGAGGAAAAGGCTGGGTCACAGAGGGACCTCCAAGGCCTCCACTGAGACTCAGGTCGACATGGTCTCACATGTTGTCGCTCGAGCAGTGAATGGCCTGCAGTGGGTGTTGGTCAGGAAGTCTGTAGAGATGTGGGTCATTATTCACAGTTGTGGAGGAATGGGAGAGGCAGAATTCTTTGGGCTTGGGAATAACACACCTAGAATCTTGGTGGGTCTTTCTGGTTGGCCTCAGCACCCCAGTCGCTGGCGGTAGGAAGGTGGGAGGGAGACTGAGGACTGCAGGGTGGGGAGACTGTCGCTCCGTGAGCTCCGTGCCCCAGCCGGAGCGCAGGTAACTTCCAAAGTGTTCTGTCTACCAAAGCCAAGACAATGGGGTTTAATCACTGCCCCCCCGAGAAGTCTCTGTACCCCCATTCCAGAAAGCCTACCCCTGGAGCGATCGGGGATGATGATACAGGTAATAAATGACTAGGAAGGTCAGCATTAGGACAGACCAAGGTTATGTGTATCAGGTGGCTTTTCTTTAGACAGACCTCCATTTCTTTCCCTGAGCTCTACAATGACATTTTCCAGGAGCCCAGGTAGTACCCCCTCACTGCCCGCTTCCTCCTATTTCTCTCTCCCCGAGGTTAAAGTATACATCTCCCTTCGCACTAAGTTCCCACGGTGCTAATGGTCTTGCCCCCCTGTTCCACCAGCAAGCATGCCCTGGGCAGCCACGAGTACATTCAGTATTGCCGCAAGTTTGACATCGACATTCGGCTACAGCTGATGGAACAGAAAGCCGTCCGCAGTGACCTGGCCCGGACGGTTCGTGTGGGGCAGGGGGTCGGGGAGGGGATGGGTAGCGGATGGCTGCATGGGGATGGGGAGATGGAATGGGTCTAAGGTGATACGGAACACATTCTGTGGGAGTAGGGTAGGAGCTCTGGGTCGGGATAAAGGTACCACTCCTCTCTGAGTAGGATAATTCTTACACAGGTGAATGATGACCAGAGCCCCTCCACCTTGAACTACCTCGTCCATCTGCAAGAGAGGCCAGTAAAACAGACCATCAGCAGGTGAGTGTGTGTGTTCTCTTGGATGTGGGCCAAATAGGAGCTGTGAAGGGACCCCAGCGGATATCTTGTTTGCCTTTCTGCCAGGCCAGGGGTTCTTAAGGTGTCTGGGGTCAGACCCAAGATTATTCTAGAAGATCCCCACTCTAGGGGATGCTACATCTCTTCCCTCTAGCACTTTGCCATCATTCTTCAGGTGAGGGGTGGTGAACCTGTAGAAAGAGTGGGAGCCCCTTTAAACTAGAGCCTGAATCCTGAGCTGTGGGGAAGGAGGGACATAACGGGTATCCCAGTACCCTGGGTCTGTCCTGACCTCTCCTACGACTTTTCCCTGTCCCCAACTCCCCAGGCAGGCCCTGGATCTTCTGTTTGACACATACCACAATGAAGTGGACGCTTTCCTGCTGGCTGATGTGAGTATCCATCGTGGGGCCTGCCCAGCTGCCCAGAGGTTCTCCCCGGGTTTCCCAAAGTCATTCTTGGATCAGCCAGCCCTAAAGGGATCTGGAGAAGACACTGACAATCTGTTGGCAGAGCACTTCTCCATTCCCCTAGCCCTTGGGCTACCCCTTGGGCAAACCAAGACCACTGGCTGTTGGGCAGTTGACAAGAGGGGTTCTGTTCCCCTGTGGAAGTAGGTTAGGAACCACACCCTGATCCCTGTCTTTGGAGCAGGACATCTCCAAAGCTAAGGGACATAGAAGTGTCCCCCCAGTTTGTGTACTTGAATGTGCCCCAGAGTGTGCATCCTGTGAGCTCTGGTTTGAGATGCTCCGATATCCTGGAGTCACAGGTAGGAAACCGTCAGAAGGAGGAAGGTCCCAGAGGTAGGGAAGCACTGGGACTCTCCTCACTTGGAGTCTCATGGAGTTTGAAGCCTTAAAACCATGAGAATAAACATTTGCCTCAAATGTCATGAAGCTAAAAAAAAAAAAGAACAGATCTTCAAAACTAATCCCTATATCGTGGAGCTAGTTCATCGTGCTCATGGATTCTTCCCTTTGGGGGAGCTGAGCATTATGTCTCGCTCAGTCCTCTACCCACCCCCAGAATGGTACCCCACACTCGCTGTCCAGCAGCCTCTGCTCCACGCCCATTCACCGGGATGAGGGGGAAGGTGTCCGAGCGCCTTTTGGGTACTAGCCTGGCTCTATGTTCGTTGCTGCTGTGGGTAGAGAAGCATAAGGATTGTCTTGGCTTTCAGGGAGCCTGGGTTCCTGCTAGAATGATGGGAAAGTAACACAGGGCTATTAGTAGACAGAACAGGGTGGGTATGAGTTCATCACAGGCTCCCGGAGAGTGATAGGAAGACTAGCCGGGGCGGGGCTGGGGGTTCTGAGAAGGAGGCTGTATTTTTGCTTGTCCGTGATTTGAACTTCCATAAGTGATCAGGACAGGACAGGTGAAGTGATTCCAGGGGAGCAAACTGCAGGAGCCCCAGCACAGAGAACGTAGGGGTGTGGCCTACCTGTGGTCCTGAGAGGAGATCCTCCTGGTAGGTCTGGGTGACAGTACTGAGTTGTAAGGTGGCCTTCCTTACTATTCCCTATGGGTTGGTTTTATTAAAACTGCATGTCTTGGGGGATGTATGTGTTTGTGCAGTAGCTGCCAGAGGGAGTCTGGGAATCAGAGGAGGTTCAGGGAAAAGACCTGGGAGCCTGGGCCTGGCTCATCTAATTCCAGAGGAGCGGTGGTTCGCTAACGCCGGATGTTTGAAGATCAAGCACGGGAGTCCACTCTGCCTCCTGAGGGTCATGAACCCGAGCTCCTTCCAACCCCTTCCCTCAACAGTGTGGGTGCTGGAGGCTGAGAGGGCTCACCTGCCAGCCTCGCTGTGCCACCTCCCACAGGGGGACTTCCCACTGAAGGCTGACAGGGTGGTCCAGTCCGTCAAAGCCATCTGCAATGCCCTGGCTGCCGTGGAGACCCCTGAGATCACCAGCGCCCTCAACCAGCTGCCTCCCTGCCCCTCCCGTATGCAGCCCAAAATTCAGAAGGTAACGAATTCAGAGCGCTTGTGTAGGGGACAAGGAGAACAGCAGTCGAAAGTAACTGGGTGATGAGGTGTCCGTTTCCTTGAAAGGTCCTCTCTCCACCTGCATCTTGCAGATTTGGAGTTTAACTGCAAGAGTTTAACTGCAAGAGTGTCCCCTCCTCCTGAGGATGGGGGCAGGTGAGGGTCTGCCCTGGGCCTGTTTGCCAGGAGCCCTGGCTGGGGCTGGCAAAGGCTTTATGGTGCTTTGCATACCCAGCAGGGTGCAAAATCAAACCCTCCTTTGAGCCAGGGCTCTGTGACTCCACAGTGCAGGGGGAGGCGGCTACGTGCAGCACACACAGGGCCAGCAAGATAGCCACCGTGACCTGGGCTGGAGTGACCCGAGGGTGGGAGGGTCTCATTTGGGTGGACACGACTTGAACCTTGGTCTAGCTCACTCTCTCCATCACATATGGCTCTGGTGCAAACCATGACGCTGTCTTCCCTGGGGAGTCTCTCCTCCTCACATTTCAGACCAGTCTGGTCCAGATGAGCACAGCTGCGGAAAGCCCTTTTTCCAACTGTGTCGGAAATGGCCACGGCCCTGAAGCTCCCCTTCCTCTCCTTTTCCCCCAATAGGATCCCACTGTTTTGGCTGTGAGGGAGAACCGAGGTAAGGGAACGACTCTTTTGTCTTTATGCAGCAGGGACAATGGAAAATAGGTCTCTGCCCAGATTCGTTTTTCTCCCTGGCCCCTTGATTTATGGGTCCAGGTCTGCTGTGTGTGTGTGTGTGTGTGTGTGTTTCCAGCTGAAGAGCACATTTCTTTCCATGAAATGTTCTCTCATTATTTTTGCTAGTTATTCCTGTGGTGTCCCTGGGTGATGGTGATGAGGTGGTGTACATCGGAGGCTGGGGGTAGTGAGGCAAAATTAGCCCTGGGCTCCAGATGAGAAAACTTACTAGGGTAAGGGTGGTCATTATTCTCCAGGAGGCTCATGATGCCTGTGTTTCCAACCCAGAATGGGCCTAGGGAGAAGGTGATAAAGGATTTTGCTTAAGGAGTGAATCTTTCAAGCAGAACTTTGCTTTCTGGGGTTCTTGGTCAGTGATTCCCAATCTTTTGGATTCCATGAATTAATAATCTGCCCCACAACGCATGATTTTATTTTATTTTACTTTAGAGATTATTTACTTATTTGAGAGAGAAAGAGCACAAGCAGGGGGAGCAACTGGCAGAGGGACAAGAAGTAGACTCCTGGCTGAGTAGGGAGCCTGCCATGGGTCTCCATCCCATGACCCAGGCACTAAAGGCAGATGCTTAGCTGACTGAGCCACCCAGGCGCCCTAAACAAAGCATTATTTTAGGGACCAACATAGAAATCGTCTGCTTTTCTTTTGCCAGGCAATGGCTTTTAAAGTTACTGACAATGATCATTCCCACTATTTCCCAAAAGAAAGAACATTTAACACAAAATAAGTAGCCCTATGTAAAGATAAGGAGAATGTTTATAATTGAGTATCACTTTGTGAGAAGCTCATCGATCCTGCTTTTTTCCCCTCATTTCATCATGGCTGGGTGAACCTTGTCATGGCTGTTGGAAACCACCTGGCATTTGGGGACTCCTGCCCTGGGGTACACCTGTGCCATGGCAACAGGATGGGGCTCATTGACCTTGTGACCTTTCCTTCTGACCCCTTCCTTTCACAGAGAAGGTTGTGGAAGCTCTGACAGCCGCTATCTTGGACCTGGTGGAGCTGTACTGCAGCACATTCGACGCGGACTTCCAGACGGCCGTGCACGGGAGCCGCAAGCATGATCTGGTCCAGGAGGCCTGCCATTTCACCGGGCCCCTAGCCTTCACTGTCTATGCCACCCACCGCATCCCCATCACATGGGCTACCAGGTGAGCCCAGGGCTGAATGTCCTCTAGGCAGAGGGAGCGGGAGTTTGACTTTCCGATGGCTTCTCCCTGTTTGCACGCAACCCCACCGCCCAGAGCCGATGGTCTGTGGCATTGTGGTGCCCCTTGATCTGAGGAGCCAAGTGCCTGAGGGGGATTGTGGACCAGGACATCCCAAGGAGAGGCAGGAGGTCTGCTGGCATCAGATCCTGCCAGGCCTTCTCAGTGCTGGCTGCATCGGCATCCCTGCCCCCCACCCATCCCAGGCCAGCTGATGGAGACACTGCGACAGATGGCAGCTTCCCAGACCCAGTGCATGCCCCAAGGCCAATGACTGCACTCCCCTGCAGAGGCACAATGGGAGGGGGCGGGGAGGTGGGAGATGACCCTTTGTTGGGAGTTCCCTAGGCCTGCAGGGGTGGGTGGAGGGGGACCTTCGTTTGGTAATCCCCGGCTCCTCTGCCTAGTAGTCCCTGGCATCCAGGGCCTGGGGAAAAAGGCATTTAGCTCCACCTCCCTCCTTTCCGGACCCCCCCCTTCGGCCTTCCCCCTCACTCTTTGTTCCTCACTTAATGTATTCCTCTGGGCGATTGGCGGAGAACAAAGGAGGCAGCCTGGGAAACCAGGGCCTTCTCTGACCTCTTCTGTCAGGCACCTGTCACGAGCCGAGCCGCAGGGACCCCCATGTGTTGGCATTCACATCGGCATATGTCGATTTCATCTCCCCCACCCCTTGTCGCTTGCGCATGCGCACACAGACACCCACCTACTGTAAGGAGGTGGCTGTAGGCTGGTCCCCAATAAAGAAGGGAGGAAAACCCTGGGCCCAGTGTGGGGTCTGAAAGTGGGTGGGGGGATCCAGATCCAGCTGCTTTTCCTAAAGCTTTCACAGATCCCCTTAGGCTCCCAGTGCTCTAGCCCCCAGGGGACCTGGGAGGTCTGTCTTTGCAGGAGAAATAGACCTGGGTCTAGGCTGGGTGACTATGATGGGGTTCGGGATCTGAGCACCCTTACCCTCTTTCTGTTGCAGCTATGAAGATTTCTACCTCTCCTGCTCCCTCAGTCATGGCGGGAAGGAACTCTGCAGCCCCCTGTACACCCGAAGGGCTCACTTTTCCAAGTACCTTTTCCACCTCATCATCTGGGACCAACAGTAAGCCCTCCCCCCGTGCCCCAGTGCCACCCCTGCAGACCCCGCAGAGGTGCCCACACCTGCAATAAACCAGGCTCCACCACGAACCTACCCACGCAAGCCCTCAGCCTCTTGAGTCTCCTTTCCCTAACCCTTAGATGGGGACAAGTTCTGTTTCTAATGCACAGAGGCTCTGTCTGTAAACAGTAAAGGATCATATAAAAGTTAGTGGTTAGCTTTCATAATAGTTCATCATCTTGATCTTGTCGCCCTTAAAAGGTTTAACTAGTCTGGGGATTCTCATCCTCTCCCTTCTTCCCAAAGTAGCCATCGAGTAAGGAGAGGGGACTGCACTTTCTTCCTTCTAGATGGGAAAGGGCACGTTGTCTAGAGGAAAGAAAAGGGGGCTGGGAGCCACAGGAATAAGCCTCTATTTCCAGCTCTATCTTCAGTCCTGTGTTCTCTTTGGCCTCTCTGTGCCCCAAACTGTAAAATGGGGCCATTTGTTCAATTCAGAGGCCATTGTGGCATCGCAGCGATATAGAATCCAAACATACTAAGTATTAATCAGCATTTATGGACCAGCGTTTGCCGTTGGGAAAATAGGCGTCCGCCAGGCAGAGCAGGAGGGAAATAGAGGCACGCACACGTGGAGGGGAGGCACTGTAGGTGGGTGCCCGCCCCGTGCCCTCTCTGTGCTGGGCCCTGCCCTCCCTGCAACCTGCCAGAAAGCCCCTTGTTTGCTGCCCCCAGCACCACTGCCCCCCACCAGCTGTCTGAGTCCTTATTTGCAGAGCACAACTGGAACTCCAGTATTTGGAGTGCAGATTAGAGGCCGAGCGGGGTCCTCGGGGAGGCCAAGGTTGCCAAACTAGGCCGAGGCAGAGTCTGCACAAACACTGCGAGAGGTGGGGTATTTAACAGATGGACAGCTGGAGAGGTAGGCCCTTTCTCCTGTCTTCACACTTGTGTAAGTTACAGAGCAATAAAGCTGTACCCATAGCTTTCATCAGATAACTGCTGGGGCAGGAGAGACTCCTTGGAGGCAGGGGATGGCCGCCTCCAATGGCTTTGGAGTTTCACTTTCACCTTTCTGAGTTTCACCTTCACCTTCGGCTCCTGTGGCCTCGCTAACTGCCACTACCAATGGGGTCATGCTTTCCAGTGCTCTGGCCCCGGATAGACCCTATCATGTTGGCCCTGAGTCCCTCTTCCCATAGACTGTCCATGGCACCGAGACACCCTGGCCTGCCCTTCCTCAGCCTGCCTGCTCTGTGGGTCTCCTTCCACTCCCTGTCTTAGATGCAGCCCCAAATCTCAAAGGGCTGGTCCCTGCCTAGAGCCCCGTGGAGATTTCCTCTCCGTGGTCCCCCATCCCTGTGCCCCACAGAGACTCTTGGCACCTTCATGGTCAGGATCAAGGCATCTGGGAGAAGACACTACAGTGTAGGGTTCAAAGCACAGGCTTGGGCATGCTTAGGGTTTCTAACTGTAGGTGGAACCTTGGGGAGTAATAGGCCCTGACATGTAGGGCTGTTTCAGGACTTTTGGGACATTGCAAGTGAAGTGTGTGGCTCAGTACCCAGCACGTGATAAATGCTTTCTTCTCCATCCTTGTTGCCATCTTTTTAGCTGGGGGAGCCTTCTCCTTTCCAGTTTCCCTGTTCCAAGTGACTGACGCGGTGACGGGTACAGGGAGATATTTGTGCATGCAAATCCTATTTGCGTAGCCCAGTTCCAGGTCAGAAGCCTCAGCGTCACATAGCAAAAAGCACACAGTGGGTACACACATCACACAAGTGAAGAAGCTGTGTTCCACTCTTCACAGAGGAGGAACCCGGTGCAGAGGTGTGCGTAGTTCTGAGGTTGCGAATAGCAAAACCAGGCCTAGAACTGGCACATCCCAGGAGTCCTTCCTGGAGGAGGTGACCCTTGTGATGTGATGTTGAAGAATGGCTGCAGAGGGAAGGAGAGCAGTTTCACAGGCAAGGAGAAGGTTCAGTCTGTAGTCAATGTGCTAGTTATCCTGACAGACCCAGGATGATGGTCAGTGGCAGAGGTTTTGGAATGCTGGAAGGACTCGAGAACTGAGGAGAAGGGGATTCTGGCTGGTTCTAGGAGTTGTGGCTTCCTATTCTCTTCACCTCCAGATGCCCAGCGGGAAGCCTCTTCTGGGCTGACAGAGAGGGGTCAGCACCAGCCCCCTTTCCACTCTGCTGTGGGGTCAGCTGACTGTCCTGTTGCCGCGGTGCCGGGATCAGCTAATTCTCAAAATAGGCCCAGCAGCTAGGCTCTGCCATTCCCTAGCCAAGCCCCGGCTTGGCATGTCTGCTGGCTGGTGGAGGGGCCCTAATTATAGCCATGGGCCCCCAGGGTACAGGCAGCTGGGACAGCAGGGCTCTGCCAGTCTCTGGCGGGTGAGAGGGAGTGCCTCACTTAGGTGGAGATGTTCCTGCAGGAGTGAGGGGCGGCCCGGGAGGGAGGCTGCTTGATCAGAACTCCTGTGAACCTTGGGGGTGGCCTCCCTGCCTCTGTGCTCTCTGGCATAGAAACTGCCCTGGGCTGGCCAGGAGGGTGTGACAGTGTGGACTTTGGCCCAGGGACAACTTCCCCAAAAGGTAATGTGGGTCCTCCCTCGGGCTTTCCAGGGCTCCCCTCCTCTCTCTTCCTCACTCCACCCCAGCTCCTGATGCTGAACTTGGAGGGAGTGGCTGGGAGTGGTCCTGGCAGAGGAGGCCCGAGAGAACACATCTGGACTTGGGTAGTGGCAAGGCTTAGGTGTCTCGATTCTGCCAGTTTGCAGCTTCCCCCCCAGGGACTTTGGGAAGCCCCTTCTCTTTGTCCCTTTGGCTTTGAAAATGTTTGGGGGCCAGAACAAACCGTGTTGTGCCCTGGGGGGTTGGGCAAAGTAGGGGACAGGAGAGGACAGGCAGGTCGGAGGACTATTGGGAGAGGGTGGCCCGAGGGCAAAGAACACCTAGTGGTGCTTCTCCCTCCTCTGTTGCTTCTTCCTCCTGGTGTTTTTAGCCTGGGGATGGGGGAAGGGATAAGGATTGTCAAGAGGAGCAGCTTCTTAGGGACCCTCTGCAGAAATCCTGAAATGGGGTGTGTGGCTTAACTATGGGACCTGAGGTCACCTGAACTCTGAGATGGGTCTGGCTGCCCAGGTTCTGTCTGGTCACCGCGGGGTGGCCTCCAAATCAGGATGTTAGGCGCGCTCTACGGAAAGGCTGCACAAACAGCACAGTGTACTTCTGGAAGTGTCCAGCGGAGGTTGTGACCTGTCCTGGTTCCAGGCTTCCCTGGGGAGCACATCTGATATCCCGAGAGGCAGGTCAAGTTCTCAGGCTCCGCTCAGCTTCCCGGGCCACCTTTCCCTTGCCTCCACAAGGGCGGCACCTCCTGATTTGGTTTCCTGTCCTCCCCAGGATCTGCTTCCCAATACAGGTGAACCGGCTGCCTCGGGAGACCCTGCTGTGCGCCACACTCTACGCTCTGCCCATCCCCCTGCCTGGGAGCTCCTCGGAGGCCAATAAGCAGCGGCGTTTGCCAGAAGCCCTTGGCTGGGTCACTACCCCACTGTTCAACTTCAGGCAGTACGTGGCTCCCACGCCAGCGGCTTCTTGGCCTCAGAAGGGAAGGAGGGGGATAGAGGGACCTGGGTGCAGCACTGGCCAGTGCCCCTTGGGAGGGTTGGCCTTGTGGGGCTCATCACCCACAGAGTCCAGAGGGCCCTAGCGGTGGGACCAAGGCATAGAAGTAGAGATTAGAACAACTGATGTGACCAAGAGCTTCTGCGCAGAAGGAGGGCAAGGAGAGGGGCCGGGTGTGTGAAAACAGAGTGCTCGGGTAACGCGTCATCTGCCCTGTCATTGGAAGGGCCTTAGAGGTCATCTAGTCCACCTCTCTGCCTCGTGGGGCATCCCCACCGCCAGGTCATCCAGAAGCTTCCTGGAGGGGGTGTGCTTTTATAGGACCTAGAAGAAGGAAGAGCCTGTGGTCTAACAGAATGACAGAGTTGGATGGTGGCTTCAAAGGCCGATTTTTGGATGGGGGAGCAGGAGGAAAACCATCTCCTTAGCCATTGTGTTTGTTGGCTCATTCCTCTCCCCTCCATTCCCCTCAGAGTCCTGACCTGTGGTCGGAAGCTTCTGGGTTTATGGCCAGCAACACAGGAAAGCCCCAGCGCCCGTTGGAGCGCACCTAATTTCCACCAGCCGGATAGCGTCATCCTGCAGGTGAGACCGCGGCCCCAGGACCGTCCCTCCTGCCCGCTGCACAGGGCTATCCAAGAGGCAGCTCTGAGTTTTCCGCCTGGAGGTTTGGGCTAGGAGGTAAGAGAAAGCTCTGGCGTGTTGGGCACAGTGCACTGATGTGATAGAAGCAACCAGAGTGATTTGGTTAGACCTGGAGTGGGAGGGTGAGTCTGTGGAATGTGTGCCATCTCCTGGAGGTTACCTTCCAACTCAAGGAGGCCGAAGGCAGGGCCTGAGCACCTGTGCCCCTGTCTGGGGGCCCAGCAACTTGGAGTCCTTTGTATTGAGCCTGCACGTGACTGAGTCGGATAAAGCCTGAGCTGTCCCCTTTTGGGGACAGTTCCCCCCTCCCTGTGCCCCCCCTCCCCCCGTGCAGCCACTCAGTATTCTCTCCGAGTGGACTCCCTGCCTGGGGAGAGGAGGAGGAGTTGGTCAAGCCCAAGGTCTAGTGACTGGTTTCTGGCTCCCCTTTCGTATAGATCATGGCATGCTCTGGTATGGAATCTGGAATATGAAAGTGGCTAGAGCATGAAATAGAATAACACAGAACAAAGGCTCCAGAGGCAGGCGTTTTTGTCTCCCTTAATTAACCAGACTTAAAGCCCAGAACCTGGAACATTGCTTAGCAACTTCCCACTAAACATTTGTTGATTGCGGGAACGTAGGACCCACTCCACTCTGATACCCAATTTAGGAGGATGAACATGGGGTGGCCTAGAGCTAGGGGAGCCGGGGGCACAGGATTGAGAATCAGTAGGGCTCTCCCCTGGCATGTGGTCCCACTTCCCATCAGGCAGCAGCGCCTTCCAGGGCCGCGCTGAAGGCTCCCTGGCCTCAGCTTGGAGGCTCTCAGGGGTTCAGCCTGCAGACACTTCTGTTCCGAGTTCTGGCCTGGGGCCGCGCCCCCTTCCCCACCTGGCTACATCTCTGCCCAGCCTCTTTCTCACTTCTCTGTTCGGCTCTCCCTCTGTTACCTTCTCATTTTTTGCTGGAAGTGACATCTGGAAGAGGCTTTCCCCAAAGTCCCAAGTCCCAAGTCCGCACCAAGTCCAGCCGGGTTATTTTACAAGCAACCTGCAGGGGAGGGAGGGAGGGAAGAAAAAGGGGAGGAAAGAAAGGAGAGAGAACACCTGAGACAGAGGCCCTGGAGAGCCAGGAAGGCTGTGGCTCACCTTCTCACTCCCCTGTCTGTCTTCTCTCCCCTCTTCTCTGACACCATCCTGCAGATCGACTTCCCCACCTCAGCCTTTGACATCAAGTTCACCAGCCCCCCTGGAGACAAGTTCAGTCCCCGCTATGTGTTTGGCAGCCTCCGGGAAGAAGACCAACGTGTGCTTAAGAACATCATGCGGAAGGAGTCCTTGTACTGGTGAGGCCCGGGGCCTTCCCCGCGTGTGGCTCTGGCCCCCCGTTCTGTCTGACCTCTCCCCTGCCAGCTCTAGGTCCTGCCCGCCTGCTTTGGGAGTAGAGGTGGGATGGGGTGGGCACTGGTGCTGAAGCAGGACGCAGTGGAGAGAGGGCTCTGCTGCGGGCATCCTGACGCTAGGAAAGAGGAGAGGCCGGGGCTAGGAGACTGGGTCTCGGAATGCCCATCCGCACAATGGAGACCTGGTCCAGATTCAGCTTGCCAGAGGACCAGAGCTTTGTCCCATCCGTCTCCCAAGATATGTTGTCTCCTCCTTGCTATCCATGGGGCTGGCTCCTGTCCTCACCACCCTGCCCCCACCTCCTGCCCCTTCCACACCCACAGCCTCTTGCCTTTCTCTGGCCCCGTCACTTTCCAAAAAGGATCAGGTGTCGGGGCAGGCTGGCAGCTCTCAAGGGGAAGCGAGTCCAAGCTGATGTCATCCTTGGGGCTGCTTCTCTCACCAGGATTGGAGGGGGAGGGGTGAGGAGCGGGGAGCAGGGAGCTCAAGGAGCTGGTGGGATGGGGGCGATGGGGCCTCCTGCCCCGCCTGCTCTCCCTGTATACCTCTCTGGCTCCTGCACTGCGTGGCCCTATGCTGCAAGCACGTGCCCATGCGTGTGCATGCGTGTGTATGGGGGACGCGGGTAGGAGAGATGGGGCTCATCTCTCCCTCATATCCCACCCAAGGAGTCAAAGTAGCTGAGTGACGACCGATCCCCCCGCCCCCACTCCTCTGCTGACCCCTTGCTTCATTAGCCCCTCCGCTCCCTTCTCCCATTAGACACCTGATCTCAGGCAAGGCTTAATTAGCTGTGGCTTCTATAGACCCTCCAGCTGGCCCCGGAAAGCCCCAGAGGCTTCTCAGCCCTCCAGACCCGGACATGGTGGGGAGCACTGCCCTCTGGTGGCTCCCCTTGGGAGTGGAGCTCTAAGGGCATCCGGCAGAAGGGGCGGCCGATTGCGGGGTGCCGGTGACCTGTGCATTCGGCCTCAGTCGGAGAGGCCCTGAGATGTCAGGACCAAAGATGAGGCTTAGGCCCTGGTGCCCCAAAACCTCGCTTCACACGCTGCAGTCACCTGGGGATCTTTCGAAAATACCAATGCCTGGTTTCCACAGACGTTCTGACTCCACAGGTGTGGGGCGTGGCCCAGGCACGGGGACTTTATAAACCTCCCCAGGTGATTGCAATGTGCAGCAAAGCCTGGGAACCACTGAGCTGGAGAACGTGTGGCATTATCGTGGAGAGTCAGTAACCTTCCCCGTGGCTGACCGTGCTGTCTCTGGCCTCCCCACACCCGCAGGCTCACGGACACTGACAAGAAGCGCCTGTGGGAGAAGCGATACTATTGCCATTTGGAGGTGAGCTCCCTGCCCCTGGTGCTCGCCAGCGCCCCCAGCTGGGAGTGGGCTTGCCTGCCCGACATCTATGCTCTCCTGAAGCAGTGGACCCACATGAACCACCAGGATGCTCTGGGGCTCCTGCATGCCACGTGAGTTGTTAACACCCGCCTTTCCTTGGCCACGAGTCCTTCCCGGGGCCAGGGCTTGGCACCGCCCACCGCTAGCCTGAGCCAGTCCTGGGGAAGTGGAAAAGTGGGCTAGGAAATTCAGGTTGTCTTCGCTCCTTTTTTGCTTTTTCTTTGTCTCCTTTCCTTGCGGTGTGACATTGAGAACATTTTCTTATTCTTTTTCTTTTTTTTTTTAAGATTTAATTTATTTATTTGACAGACAGAGATTACAAGTAGGCAGAGAGGCAGGCAGAGAGAGAGGAGGAAGCAGGCTCCCTGCTGAGCAGAGAGCCCAATGTGGGGCTCGATCCCAGGACACTGGGATCATGACCTGAGCCGAAGGCAGAGGCTTTAACCCACTGAACCACCCAGGCGCCCCGGGAACATTTTCTAAGCATACTGAAGAACCAAAAATTTTACAGTGAGCATCCATGGACCCACTACCTAGATCCTAACCATTTTCACTATTTGCTGTATTTACTTTCTTGTGTGTATATCCCTCCATCCAACCATCAGTCCGTCTTACATTTTTTTTAGTACATTTCAGTGTAAGTTGCAGACATCACACCTCCCTCTAAATACTTCGGTGTATGTATATCATTAACTAGAACTTGACGTGTGTTGGTTTGTTCTTTAGAGGCAAAATTTCAAAAATCAGAAAGCCTAAGCCTTACCTGGATGTCGGCTGAGTCTTGACACGTGCACAGCCCTGGGTGACCCAAACTTGACCACTTCATTCGACTTTCACAGTCCTCTCTTCCCTCTTTCCCTCAGAAGTGTTCTCTGGGGACATGCTCCTCCTGGTTTCAGACCCTCAGGCTGCCTTTTCCAGATGGTACCCAGTATTCCTGGCTTCTTTTTTGCTGCTATTGGTTATTAAACTGTACCCAATCCACGTGTCTTGCCTTCAGGACTTTTTGAGACCATGTTTTTGCTCATCTCTGCTCAGTAACCTCTGCCATAGGGTACTGGCTTATGTAAAACTCCATGGTTTTCTGTCCTTAATCTGGCTGGCTTTGCTCTAAAGGATGGTACCATCGTAATTTAATCCATGTAAGGGTTCTTCAGTGACGGGAATTTCTAGCACAGTGGGAGTTGAGGAAAAGATTTTCAGGAATGGGGTTGAAGACTCCATCCAGTTTCCTTTAAATCCTACAAGGAATGAAAGTGGGCACCGTCCTGTTCCTCTGTGGCCCCATGCCTGTGCTGAGCAGGGGACAGGGCCATTCTCAAGGCTTACTCTCCAGACAAGGCGCTCAGAATTCTTATAGTGGCTTCGGCAGATTCTGAGGGATGTTGCCTTTTCTCCACCCGTGTGTCTGAAACCCAGCCGTGCGGGTGCTGGCTCGCTCCTGGGCCACAGAGCCTGCAGCCGGCCGTCAAGGGGCGGGGCTCTGTTTTACAGTTTCCCGGACCAGGAGGTACGTCGGATGGCCGTCCAGTGGATCGGCTCACTGTCGGACGCCGAGCTCCTCGACTACTTGCCTCAGCTTGTGCAGGTGGGTGGACCGGCCTTCCCTCAGGTTCTGATGGCCCCTCTCCTGGCCCCAAGCCCGTGTGCGTCCTCCTTGGGGAACCCAGGGGCCCTGGCGGGATAGTGGCAGGTGTAGATGGCGGGCAGGCCATTCAGCCTCCTGATACCCTTTCCCCTAAACAGGCCCTGAAGTACGAGTGTTACCTGGACAGCCCCTTGGTGCGCTTCCTCCTGAAACGAGCCGTCTCAGACTTGAGAGTGACGCACTACTTCTTCTGGTGAGCCGCGTGTGGAGAGGCGGGAGGCACACGAGCATCCTGGGGTGGGTTTCCCAGGGAGCTGGAGCGGTGCCTGACTGCTCCCCACCATTGCGCACATCCTCGCGGGTGATCCCAAGTGTCGGGACCCCCTCCCACCTCCCACCCTTTCCCTTGCAGGCTCCTGAAGGACGGCCTCAAAGATTCTCAGTTCAGCATCCGCTACCAGTACCTGCTGGCAGCCTTGCTGTGCTGCTGTGGCAAGGGGCTGAGAGAGGAGTTTAACCGCCAGTGCTGGCTCGTCAGTACCCTGGCCAAGCTGGCGCAGCAGGTGCGAGAAGCTGCCCCTTCTGCACGCCAGGTGAGGAGGGTGAGGCCGTCTACCCATTTTGGGCCTGGGCTTTTTTTTTTTTTTTTTTTTTTTAAGATTTTATTTATTCATTTGACAGAGAGAGACAGCGAGACCAGGAACACAAGCAGGGGGAGCGGGAGAGGGAGAAGCAGACTTCCTGCCAAGCGGGGAGCCCAATGCAGGCCACCACCCCAGGACCTCGAGATCATGACCCGAGCTGAAGGCAGGGGTCCTGGGATAGAGCCGAAGCCTTAACAACTGAGCCACCCAGGCGCCCAGTCCCGGGACTGTTGTAACCAGCTGTTAATACCTTCCACATTCTCACCGGCAGGATGGCACTTGGCCATCTCTGATTTAAGGACTGGAAGGAGGGGACTCTGTCTCTAACCTACGGGCCACAGAGTGACAGTCTGCAAGCTGGATACAGCCCATGGATGTGTTTTGGTTGGCCTGCACAGTGTTACAGTTTTTATTTAACTGTTCCCTTTAAAGGCTAAGTGTATTTGTATGAGTTGTTTCGCTGCAGAAGAGCAGCCAGCCAGAGAGGGCAAGTGTGGGCTGAAATTCACTCCTACTTTGTTCACTGTGCTGGGAGCTGTAGTTCGGGCTGCTGTTACCCAGAGTGGGGACCTTTATCTGTTCATGCTGCCAGGCTGTATTAGGCCCACAGTGTTCCTGTTTATTAACATTTAAACATTGCAAGAATTTCAGGGTGCCTGGGGGGCTCAGTCAGTGAGGTGTCTGCCTTCGGCTCAGGTTATGGTCCTGGGATCGAGTCCCGTTTTGGGCTCTCTGCTCTGAGAGCCTGCTTCTCCCTCTGCCCCTCTCCCACACACCCTCACTGCTCATACCCTCTGTCTCAAATAAATAAATACAATCTTAAAAAAAAAAAATTGGGAGAGAGTACCTGGGTGGCTCAGACCTTTAGTGTCTGCCTTCAGCCCAGGTCATGATCCCAGGGTCCTGGGACTGAGTCCCGCATCGGGTTCCCTGCTCAGTGAGGAGCCTGCTTCTTCCTCTCCCTCTGCCTGTACTCACTCTCATTCTGTCAAGAAAAATTTTGGGAGAATTTGAAGTTTAGGCTGTTGGCTTTTCTTGGCAATGGCCTGAGCAGCACTGCCCCCCTGAGATGCCCCTGCTCTCCCAGTTTACTGGGATGTCCCCTGCCTCACCTCTGTAAGCTGTCCAGGCTTCCTGCCCAATGCACTGTCCCGGGCACAACACCCCAGGCGGGGGTACTTTTCCTTCCTCTTGGTCTCCTGGGGGTTGCCCACACTTCTCCGGAGATGGTGGTTTTCATCCCAGCCACTCCTGGGCGCCCAGCTCTGGGGGAGGCCTAGTTCTCAGTAGAGCTTAGAGGCACCCTCCTCACCCCTACTCTTCCTCTCCCCTCCCTCTCAGGGGATCCTCCGCACCGGCCTGGAGGAGGTGAGGCAGTTCTTTGCCCTGATTGGCTCCTGTCGCCTGCCACTCAGCCCCAGTCTGCTGGTTAAGGGCATCGTGCCCAGGGTGAGTGATTGGTGCGTTTGGGGTTCTCGGAGCAGGGAAGGCTCGGTGGAGGCGAGGTACTCTCACCCTGATTACTGAGAGGAGGAAGAGAGACCTATTCAGGTCTCTTTGCAGACCTAGTGTGTACTGACTTTTGCATGACAGCTGCACAAGGTAGAGGAATGGGGTCGGGGGCTGGCTAAGTGTCGTCCCTGATAAGGCAGGACCCAGGCTGGTGATAATGACCGCAGTTGTCCTCTGTCCCTGCCGAGCACTGCCTCTGTGCTGCGGTCTTCTGAGTCCTTTATGCCAGTGATCGCATTTTAGCGCTCACAACTCTTATAAACTTGGTCCTGTTGGGAGTCCCATTTTCCAGAGGAGTAGACTGAGGTGTAGATGGGAGTCACGTCCTACTAGGTTGTATGCGGAATGCACCGAAGGCATGATAGAATGCTTGCTGGGGCCGAGGCTGTAACACACTGGCGTGAGGGAAGGAAGCAGTGCGGGGTCCCGAGGAATCTGGCAGAAACTGCGAGCAGGAGGACCAGCGGCAGCAGCAGCTTGACCCACGGTGCGGAGGCCCTTTTCCTTCCTGACCCTCATCACTACCCTACCCTCTCCCCCGTGGCAGGACTGTTCCTACTTCAACTCCAACGCGGTCCCCCTGAAGCTGTCCTTCCAAAATGTGGACCCACTGGGCGAGAACATCCGTGTCATCTTCAAGGTGAGGACACTTTGCAAGCCTGGTGGGATGATGAAGGTGGTAGAGGGGAGGAGGGAAGGGGAGGAGGGGTTGAAGCGTGGTAGGAGCAGCCCCAGGGCAGGTCTCTTGCTATTAGCCCCTGCTCCCGTTTTCATGTGTGAAGGATTATCAGGGGCCCACGACAAGAGCCTGATTCTGCATGGCCCCAGCGGGCTAGGAAGAGCAAGGCAGCTGGCAGCAGTGTATACAGATGGGTATACAGAGGGCTTTCTAAAAGGCGTGGCTATCCCAATGATGGATGGATACAGTGGCGATCTGCTCGTGCCTGAGGGTATTCAAGCAGAGGCTTCATGGCTGCCCAGCAGCAATGTTGAAGAGGAAATTAAGAGAACAGGTGCAGGTTGGACGAGGTGATCCCTACGGTCTGTCCGTCCTAACAGTTGTACCCAGACAATCGTGATCCTGAGAAGTAAACCGTAGTCTGAGACCATGTCATCTAGCGGGAGACGGGAGACACATGTATGCTACCATGTAATGTGTGTACTGGCTGTGTGTCGGTTCCGGATCCAAGGTGTAAACACTCATGTTTGAAAAAAGTCTTGACTATCGGGAATCTCAGTTCAGTTCAAATGGCGATGTGGGGGTTGAAGAAAGAGCCGGGACGCCGCAGGGGCAGACATGATGGCTGGTCCACCTCTGATCATTTGACCCGGTGTGAGCCGAGAGGGGAGGTGGGAAAACTGGGCAGTAGTCCCCTGTCGTCCTGTCTCTCGGGGCATCTGGGAGCCAGGGGAGGCGATGAACTCGAGCTCTGGTCACTTTCTTCATCCAGTGCGGGGACGACCTTCGCCAGGACATGCTGACCCTGCAGATGATTCGCATCATGAGCAAGATCTGGGTCCAGGAGGGGCTGGACATGCGCATGGTCATCTTCCGCTGCTTCTCCACGGGCCGGGGCAGAGGTCAGCTGGGAGTGGGGGTGCTGCGCGCGGGCAGCTGGCGTGGAGGGCTCCCCTTGCCTTATTACTGCCCTCCTCCCCTTCCCCATCTGTGCTTCTCCAGAAAAACAAAACTGGCAAGGTTGTTGCCGTAGAAGCTGTGGGAGGGCATTAATAAAAGGGAAGACAGAGCAGAGAGAGGGGACCTGGAATAAAGTAGAATAGACTTGGTGACATAACCACCAGATGTGCCGAGTAGACCTCGGGTCCTGATTCAAACCAACCAGGGGCACATGGGTGGCTCAGTGGTTAAAGCCTCTGCCTTCGGCTCAGGTCATGATCCCAGGGTCCTGGGATTGAGCCCCACGTTGGGCTCTCTGCTCTGCAGGGAGCCTGCTTCCTCCTCTCTCTCTGCCTGCCTCTCTGCCTACTTGTGATCTCTGTCAAATACATAAATAAAATCTTTAAAAAACAAACAAACAAAAAACCCCAACCAGCTGTGAAAAGGTATTATTTTGAGACCAGAGGGGGAAATGTAAGTATAGACTGGGTTAAAGAATGATCGATAATTTTGGGGATGTGCTAATGGCCTTGGTGGTTATGTCCTTGTTAGTTGTACTTGAAATATTTATGAGTGAAATGACGTGTCTGGGATTTCTAAGGGGGCGCCTGGCGGGCTTAGTCGGTAGAGCTTGTGACCCAGGGTTGTGAGTTCAAGCCCCACACTGGGCTCAAAGTTTACTTAAAAAAAAAAAAAGAAAAAAGAAAAAAACGTACTCCAGTAAGAAAGGAAAAAACAGGGTTGGCTGAGTGAAATAGGTAAAAGAAGATCTGTAAAAACAATTTTTGAAACGGGGTGATATACCGACGTCGTAAAAGAGATTAAAAACAAAAACAAGTAAATGAGAAAATTCAGGAGAAAGGAACACGAAGATGAAGCCTGGAGTAGACCAATACAGACGTCGTAAAAGAGATTAAAAACAAAACAAGTCAATGAAAGGGGTGATGGTTAGCTGTGAATTCATGATCCCATTCTCTTTATTCATATATGTGTGTGTGTGTGTGTGTACATACGTATAAAATGTTCATACAGGGCTGCTGGGTGGCTCAGTTGAGCGTCCGCCGTTGGCTCCGGTCATGATCCCAGGGTCCTGGGATCCAACCCCGAGTCAGGCTCCCTGCTCAGCAGGAAGCCTGCTCCTCCTGCTCCCTCTCCTTGCCTCTCCTGCTGCTTGTGCTCATTTCTCTCTGTCAAATAAATCAATAAAATCTTTTTAAAAATGTTCATACATATATATGAATTATTATTCATAAACTGTTCATATATATATATATAGACACACACATACACATATATGTGTCTGAAAATTCCAACAGTAAAAGTTAGAAACAAAAGAGGAACGGCAGCAATGAACTAGGGAGACCAAAGGGCCCCGCAGTGTCCCAGCGTGGAATATGAGGCTTGGGAATGGTATTCCTCCACCTGCTGTCCTTTGCCCCTGATTATCAGACTTTGTCCGAATATCCTCGGGCTTCATTTATAGGGAAGCATCCCGCAAGGCTCCCGTAGTTGCCCCCCACCCAGTCCCCTTGCCTCTGCTTGGGACGCCCCACCAATGCCCCCTCTCTCAGGGATGGTGGAGATGATCCCCAATGCCGAGACGCTGCGGAAAATCCAGGTGGAGCACGGGGTGACCGGCTCCTTCAAGGACCGACCCCTGGCAGACTGGCTGCAGAAGCACAACCCCGGGGAGGACGAGTACGAGAAGGTAGGATTGGGGGTTAGGGGGCGCAGCTGGGGGCGGGGTGCGGCTGACTTGGGCACATGGCTATGAGAACACAAGGCCTGCACGGGCACAGAGGAGGCAGCTCAGCTGTGTTGGGAGGAAAGAAACCTGCCTGGCTGACAGGTGCCTCTGCATAGCTAGGGTTTGGGTCAAATGACCATGGTAAATGGACTGAGAAAATCTGCTGGTGTCCAGCTGGGAAACCTCCATTGGGTTCCCCTGGCAGATGGAGTTTTGGGAGCAGGAGGGGTGGGGGCAGCATTTGAGAAACTGCCTGGATCTCTCCTAATCATGGTTTCTGTTCAGTTTCTCTTGGGCCCTCGGAGGGTATCAGTGGCACTTTTCACCATGTGAATTAAGATTCACTCGGGTGTACGGAGCTGGTTTGGGGCAAGGCTATAAGTAATCAGGAGCCAGGATGAAGGCTGGATAGGAGACAGAGGTCATAGAAAGGGAGGCTGGCCTGTTCCTTAGGTGGAACGTTCCTAGGTGGAAGGGCCTTGGTGGCCTTCTATGGTCCATGGCTGGTCCACAGTTTCATGGTGAGGGAACCAGTCATAATCTCCAACTTAAAAGAGGTAGACTGTAAGTCAGGATGCCCATTTATATCATCGAACTTCCAAGGGACCTCGACACTAATATATATTGATGAGTGCATTTTATCCCAGAGGGGAAACCGATATGGACAGCCGAATCATAATCAGAATGTTTGTTCAGTGAACATCTAATTAGGTGATCCTAGATGGCCTTAAACGTTTGCGATCACCAGGATTTAATTCCTGGCCTGCTGTGCTCTCTTTGTATTCTGCGGCTCCTCAGCTCTTAACACTTTAAGTACCACCCATTTGCTGATGTCTTCCAAAGCCATTCCCTCCTCTCTCCCTCGAGCTTTGTGCTCTAAGCCACCTGCTTGGGGAGGTCCCTCCTTGAACTTCACCCATACCTCAAACTCAGTAGAGACAAACCTGAGCTTTCTGTCTCCCCTTTTCTTGAAGCCCGCTTTTTGTGTGTTTCCTGCCAGTAAATGGTGTGAGCCTCTGTGTCGTCCCCCAAGACAGAGCCATGAGTCTCCTTGACAGTTCCTTCTGGCTCGCCTCTGCTGTACCAAGCCCTGTTGATTCTTCTCTCTCAGCATCTCTCACATCTGTCCACTTCTTTCCATTCCTTTCAGCTATCTGCTGTCCTTGAACCACTGGAATGCTTCTCCTTCTGTTGCCATCCTCTGCTTGAAGTCAGAGGTGGCTTTTTCAATAAAGTATAAAACCGCTCCTGTCACTCCTTTGCTCTAGGTTCCTCGAAGGCTCCCTGTGTCCTAAAAGATAGGTCCAGCATCCACAGCATGGCACAACATAGCGTTGTAATCCTGCCCGGCCCACCCCTGCAGTCCCGTCCACAGCACCTCCCCTCTTAATGATAACTTACTGCCCAGCCTAGGAGAGTCCTATTTCCCTGATACCTTTAAGGTGGTAGTGTTCCTTCTGCCCGGAAAGCCAGGTGTTCCCCTCCCCATCCCTCAAAACCCACCCTCTCTACATTGCCAATCTCGAGGCTCTCTACCCTTGGACAGGAGGCATATGGATTCTTTCCAGCTGGCCCTCTACCCCACTACGGTGTGTTCTTTAGGTCTGACATGGCCACCACACAGAGGCACTGTGCTTGCTGCTGGACTTATGTCATAATAAGCATGGCAGAAGGATGCATGACAAGAACGCATAGAGATTTTGGTTTGTGTCTTTGTGTTTAATGTCAGCCTTCCAAAGGCAGCCTGTCAGCTCGTCTCGGCTTTCTGATAGGGTAGCGCTGGTGGTTTCTTCAGCTGACTTCCAGTAGGAAAGAACTAGAACCGTCTGTCTCCTGGCCACTTCCTGAGCAGAGAGAGTTGCCCACATCCCTCAAGTAAAAACCCCTCAAATCAGGAGAGCTCCCTTGGTCTGGCGAGACTTGCGGCAGCAGACACTCCACCTAACTTAGGTCATGATTTACCCACAGTCACGGAGCTCCTGTGAGTCAAGATAGCATGCGTTCCCTGTAGGGCTACCTGGCTGGGTCAGTTGGTAGAGCATGTGTGCAACTCTTGATCCTCGGGGTTGTGGGTTCGAGCCCCACATTGGGTGTAGAGATTACTTCAGAATAAAATCTTAGAAAAAAAAAGAAAAGAAAATGGTTACATTCCAGCTGGAAAGAATGTCTGTGGCAGGAAGATAAGTTGGTGGAGATGAAGGTCACGACTGGGAAGTGACAGGTTGTACTCCTGACTGAGTGGCTTGTTTCCATTCGTCTATTTCCCTGTCCTGGAAATCATCCTTTCCTTCCAGAAGGTGCATTCTGTGATCTCTTTGCAGACTTTCTGTTCTTAGAGTCCTGTGGACTCGCCAGCTGATTTAATTAGACAAGGGACTGGGTGGGGGATTCCGTGCGGCTAGTTTTGACACAGGCCTTGGGGATGCCCAAGAAGCTGCTGGGAGCTAAGACCCCTGGACCCCGGGGAGAGAAAAGAGTGAGCGCTGGCTGAATGAGGGTGGCAAGTGGGGCTGTCGTGGGCTCAGAGGGGGAGGAGTCTGCAGGAGCTGGGAGGGCCTGGGACTCCCCGCCCTGAAGGATGGGGAGGAATATGCAGAGAGAGACAAGGAGGGCACGCATTCTCTATCTGGGAAGCTTTCTGTCATTCTCAAGTCTGTACATTTCCTTGTTGGCAATGCCATTCTCCCCCTCTGCTGATGAGTCGTGAATTCCTAGAAATTCTATAAACCTCGCAAAGAGGATTCAGAGGGTGAAAGGTAGCCATTTGCTAATTTCATTTTATGTATTTCTTAGATAAGGGGACAGATGTTGGCCAGATGAAATTAGGTGGCCCTAACCCCTTAGCCCCTCCCCACCTCCTGCTTTGTACTTAAAAATATCCCTCACACAGTTTACCAACTAGAGATGTCAGATTCTCAAGTGTAAACCCGCCCCCACCCCACCCCACAGGAGTGTGAAACTTCCTCAGCTCTTCTTCGGGAGTGAAGTGACTTTAATTAGATTAGCACTTAGCCGCTACCAAGAACCCTGGGGATGGGAGATGTCTATGGGGCGGGGAGAAGCCTGGAGAATTCTGAGCCGGGTCAGGAAGCTGCCTCGGGCCGTGCTTGAGTTGAGAGGTCACAAGCGTTTGGGAACGTGGTAAACATCCATCTTCCTGTCCATTAGGGTCGAGTCAGTAGGGGCTGCTCAAGTCGGGGCTCCCAGGCGAGTTCACTGTCTTTGCAGCCGGTTTCCCTAGAAGAAGGAGAAGAATGGCAGATAGAGTGGTGGAGAGAGACACACCAGCCTTCTGCCTCCTCACAGCCCATAAGACAGGAGAGAGGGGTCTGTGCGTGGGGGCGGGCGGTGCACACCCATCCCCGATGAAGGCTGACCTGGCTGGTGGGAGGTGCTGCAGGGCTCGTGGCCCCTGGAGTCCCTCCAAGCCCGCCTTCTGTCCTCTCCTCCCATCCGCCTGCTGTCCCCCGCACCCCCCAAGGCCGTGGAGAACTTCATCTACTCATGCGCAGGCTGCTGCGTGGCCACGTACGTCTTGGGCATCTGCGACCGGCACAATGACAATATCATGCTGAAGACCACGGGCCACATGTTCCACATAGACTTCGGCCGCTTCCTGGGCCACGCGCAGATGTTCGGCAACATCAAGCGGTAAGGGGTCTGCGGCAGCCAAGCCAGGCTGCATGTGGAGGCTGGGGAGGTCCGTGGAAGTGGTTCTGAGCGGAACACGGGCCTGTCACAGAAAGGGGCTGCCCTCGAGCCCCTGGGCTGCACGGCTTCGGAGGAGAGAAGCCTGAGAAAGAGGTCAAGTCTCCCTGGAGGGCCTTCCAGAAGACGGTGGGGACCAGCTCTTCTTCCTCCCCGCTGAGGCCCAAGCAAGGGAAAATGAGCCCTGAGCACAGCCAAAGGGAATACGGTTAGCTCTCCAGGAAAGAAATTACTGATAATGCACAGACAAGGAATCCGTGAAGGACGTCTTTGCGGGTCTTTTGAGATTAAGGTAGAAAAAGCGAAAGGGAAGAGTTAGGGAGTACCATCTCTCCAGGTTCCCACAGGGGATGAGGGGAACCATTCTCTGATGCAGCCCACAAGGTGGGGGCTTCCTCCTCCAGGCTGACCTTCTACCTGTATGTTCCCCTTGGCCCAGGGACCGTGCCCCCTTTGTCTTCACCTCGGATATGGCGTATGTCATCAACGGGGGTGACAAGCCTTCCAGCCGCTTCCATGATTTTGTTGACCTTTGCTGCCAAGCCTACAACCTCATTCGCAAGCACACCCACCTCTTCCTCAACCTCCTGGGCCTGGTGAGGAGCTCCGTCCCTTTCTGAACCCCTCCTTCTTACCATCTGACACCACCTTTAAGACTCCCCTGTCTTGCTTCAAAGGATTACTAGAAATCTACTTCTCTGAGGTCTAGATAAAGGCAGGGCCCAGACTACTGGGAACAGTGGTGTCTGCGATGCCTGACGTCCTGCCCCAGCACCCCATTCCTGTGGCCTTCCAGCCACAGCCCACAGCATCCCTCTGCCACCCCCTAGAGGGTTAGAGAGCCTAGTTGTAAAAAAATCTTGCCTTATGGGGGGAAGGAGCAAGCGTTTCTGGTTTTACAGATGCCCGCTTTCCATCTTTGCTTTCCTTCTAGATGTTGTCTTGTGGGATCCCCGAGCTCTCGGACCTGGAGGACCTCAAGTACGTGTATGATGCTCTGAGACCTCAGGACACAGAAGCCAACGCTACCACTTACTTCACCAGGTAATACCCCATGCTCCAGGCCGGCCTCCCCTCCCCCCAGACTCACTCATTTCCAGGCTGCCTGATGGGCAGGAGTAGGGCTAGGGAAACGGGAAAGGCATAGCTCAGGTGGCCACCAACTAGAGTTGACTACGTGTGTTTGTTGTCCTAACTTTGCCTCTGACTTTCTAGGGAAATCCCTTGACTTCTCTGACTCTGTTTCCGGTCCACATACGGTGCTCCCCTTGGTGTACAGAGCTCTTGTTAAGTCTTCCTTATTCTCTCCAGTCTCAGTCAGAGACTTTGTTTATGGGACGAACATGGATTTTTCTTAGTCCTCAGCTCTCTGGGTCAGAACCCTTGCACTTACCCAAACATGGAACACCGTGGTTCCATTTTCCCACACTTGGCAATGTTTTGAGGCACACGGTATGAAAGCAAGGAAGTGTCTCTATACTCAACGTCTACAGTTCCGTCCATGTAGGCGATGCCTCCGTTTATCGTGCACTCTTTTTGACACTTGGAGAACTAGATTTTCTGTGTTGATCTCACATAGAACCTCTCCCTTTGATCTGAAATCTCTAGAGCGAACAGTGCTTGCTAACTTTCCATGTTGCTGGAGGTCTGCTGTATGTAGACATTTTCATGCTGAGCCTGTGGTAGAATCTCTAACTCCTACGTTGGTTTAACTGTCTTCGGCTCAGTTGGGCAACGAGGGGAGATAAAACCCCAGGATTCACATGAATAATGTGAATCACATAATCGCGTGCCGGCCATGCACTCTGTAAGGCTGTCACGCAGGAAATAGGATTCTGTCTGAGCTGGGTGTCAGGCGCCGGTGTTAGGGGGTACTTACTGAGATCGCCGTGTCCAGGCAGCGGGGACCTGGGTCCATGCTTACACCCTTTTCTTCCCATCCTCCTGCGCCAACAGGTTGATTGAATGCAGCCTGGGTAGTGTAGCCACAAAGCTCAATTTTTTCATCCATAACCTGGCTCAGATGAAGTTCACGGGCTCAGATGACCGGCTGACCCTTTCCTTCGCCCCCCGAACACACACGCTCAAGAGCTCTGGCCGCATCAGTGATGTTTTTCTCTGCCGCCATGAGAAGATTTTCCACCCCAACAAGGGCTACGTAAGTGCTTTTTCCGGTCTGACCCTGTCTTGCTCCCCACCTCCTCCAGCGTATTGGGGTTCTGTCTCTTCACATCCGGGCAGTGACCGCTGCAGTTGGGAGCGGTTGCAGACCAAGCTTCTCCCCTGTCCCAGTGGGCTGCTGGACTCAGGGAGCTGAGTTGCATGGCAGTTGCCTCTGGGTCAAGGGTCCTACAAAACTATGCGGGCCATCTTTGCTTTCGGATTCCTGCAAGTGTACTGTCTATCATCTTCTGCTTTGGAGATGTGTTTTCCCTTTTCCTTCAGGAATGTGGGCTTCCCTAACACACACACACACACACACACACACTCCCATTCCCTCTTCTGTTCCCTTACCCACTCCCTTCATTGGGTGCACAGTATTTGGCACATATTCTCTAAGACTTGGACCTTTGCAGGTTTATGTGGTAAAGGTGATGCGAGAGAACGCCCACGAGGCCACTTACATCCAACGGACATTTGAGGAGTTCCAGGAATTGCACAATAAGCTGCGGCTGCTCTTCCCTTCTTCCCAGCTTCCCAGGTAGCTGCCCCTTTCCGCTCCGCAGAGGGGATCCTAGGGAGGGAGAAGGGTCCCAGATGGCCGGACCCAAGATGGGCTTGGTTTTCTTGGCCTGGTAATGAGCCTGGTAACACTGCGCCCCCTGCTGGCTGAGGTCTCCTGACCCGCTCAGTCCAGCCTTGAAACACGAGCTTGGGTCCACCTGCCTGGAGAGAAAACAGGGGCTAAAGGCAGAGAACTAACTATGGATCTTGAGATGTTTCAAAGTCTCTTGTCTTTTAGAGAGTAAAAGATAAATAGATAAAATTTGGCACATATATGTGACGGAATATTACTAAGTCTTAAAAAGAAGGAACTTTTGACACCTGCTACAACAGGGGTGAACCTCGAGGACATTATGCTCCGTGAAATACGCCAGTTACAAAGAGACAAATACGTGTAATATTCCCCTTATATGAGTCTCTAGAGTAGGCAGAGCCCTAGAGACCAAAAGCAGAATGGTGGTCACCAGGGCTTGGAGGGAGGCAGGGGAGGGAGGACTAGGGAGCTGTTTAATGGGTGCAGAGTTTTAGTTGTACGAGCTGAAGGAGTTCTGGAGATGGATGGGTGACAGTCGCACAGCCATGTGTGTTTCTAATGCCACTGAACGTAAGGGTTGCAATGGTAAATTTTATGTCTGTGTATGCCCACACGCATTTTTTTAAAAGGAATTTTCAGATGAATTTTTTACCCTGATGGGGAAAACTGCAGGCTCCTCCAGAGCCCCAAGGCACCCCTGCGGGAGCCCTAGGACTCTGGCCCCCAGCTTGTTTTTCTCGTCTGGGGTTCCTGGAACTGCCCCGGGGAGCCGAGGGAGGAATGGGGCCGGCTGCTGAGAAATGTGGGTCAGCTCGCTGACAGTGCAAATGAAATGTGACAAAAGCCTGCCGCCTCTCCGTCTTCTTTTCCTTTCTTGCCTCTCCTGCGTTCCCACGGCCCACCTGCCTCGCCAGCTTCCCTAGTCGCTTCGTGATTGGCCGCTCGCGGGGAGAGGCGGTGGCCGAGCGGCGGAGGGAGGAGTTAAACCGCTACATCAGGCACTTGACCCATGAAGCCCCCGAGGTGGCCGAGGTGGGTGGGCTCTCCTCTGTTCTGGGCTGTTGGAGGTGCTGGGGCGGGGTGGGATGGGGTGGGGTGGGGTGCCCCCTGGCGGTCAAGGACGGGACTTGGCTCTTAGGATGTGTCTCACTCTGCGGAGGAGAAGGGGTCTAAGAGAGGAAAGGCAGGAGAAAGGGGGGAAGGAAAGAAGCGGAGCGGAGGGTCATGGCTCCCGCCTTTAGGGCCGTTCCCTTAAACGCAGTGAAAGCAGGCCGCTGGGCCCACGGAGAGACATTTATGAGACAGACAGGTATCAGAAGCGATCCTAGCCTGCTAGGAGTGATCAGAATCTTGGGCAGGAAGGGCTTTTTTTTTTTCTTTTTCTTTTTTCTTTTTCTTCTTGAAGAAAAGGAGTTTTTTTGAGCACGTTGAGTGTGTGTATTTGCCCCCCAATTTTTTTTAAGCAAATGGTATTACAGTTTGTTATTATAATGGGTGTAAGTGCTCGCTTTGGCAGCACATATACTAATATTATAATGGGCATAAAAACAAAGTCATCAGGAGTTCCAACCCCTGACAGACCATCTCATCCTCTTTCCATGTTTCCTTCCTGTCTGTCTGTATGCACATGTTTCATACTGGTCATGGCTTCTGGATCACTCTATAAAGTATTTTCCACTTAGCATTTATAGTAAGCATAACTTTAAATACCTGTACCAAATGAATACTTTGACTGGCAATACCCAAATCTCCTTAACCATTTGCTTCTTTTTTTTTTTTTTTAAGATTTTATTTATTTATTTGACAGAGAGAGATCACAAGCAGGCAGAGAGGCAGGCAGAGAGAGAGAGAGGAAAGCAGGCTTCCTGCTGAGCAGAGAGCCCCATGCGGGACTCGAGCCCAGGACCCTGAGATCATGACCTGAGCCGAAGGCAGAGGCTTAACCCATGGAGCCACCCAGGCGCCCCAACCATTTGCCTCTTGAGAGGTAGTTAGAGTATGTCCATTTTTCCCCCCACTGTTAATGCTAGGTAGGTATTTTCACACATTTAGTTTTTGTTTTCTCTAACACAGTTAGGAAACAGTCCCAAGAATGGTCATAGTCTCTGCTGGCTCAGATATTTCTCTGCTTAAAAGTTGTATGTGTGTCCATGGGGAAGGGCACAGCAGAGAAGAACAGACTGCTTTCCACCCAATGTAACCTAGGTTTTTTTGTTTGTTTTTTTTCCCCTTTTTAAAAAACTTTTTATTAGGAGAGCTTTCAAACAGAAAAGCAGAGAAACAGTACAATGTGTGCCTAAATGGCCATCATCAAAACAGTTAACATTTTGCCATATTTGCTTATTTTTGCATGAAGTGTTTTAAATTCAGTCAGAGACATCATGACATTCTATCCATAAGTAGTCACTATGCAACTCTGAAAAATAAAGATGTATTCATATAGAACTACAGTAGATACAGCATATCACCCTGTATGTAGTCCGTATTCAGAGTTTCCCTGCCATCCCTAAAATTGTTTTTGCAGTTGGTTGGTTTGAGCCATGATCCAAACAAGAAGGGCATACTACCTTTGGTTGTTCCATTTCATAGGCCTCTTGTAATCTGGAACTGTCCCCTCCCCCCCTTTTTTTAATGGGGCCATTGTCTTATTGAAGAATGACTCGGTCTCCGATTTCATTTCAGTGTGATTTGGTATACACCTTCTTTCACCCCCTGCCCCGAGATGAGAAGGCTGCGGGCACCAGCCCAGCTCCCAAGTCCTCAGGTACGCTGCCTTCTCCTGCCAACCTCTCTGAGCTATTCCCAGGGGTAGTTTCTCCTGCCCCCACCCCTTCCCAGTTCTCTTCCCTTGACTTGTCTCTTTGCTTACTGGCTAGAAGATCTGGTTTCCCACTGAGGCTGTGGGGCCCATAGCTCCTAACGCAGGTGTCCCGGGGTCATGATATTCAGCTGATTACACGCACACATTGCATAAACCATCTCAACCCAGTTCTAAGTCATGTTCACAGATATCACTTGGCAGTTCCCCCATGGGTATCAGGAACCCACTGTGAAGATATGGGGGTGGTGGGTGGAGAGAAGAAAACAGAAACATCTGCCTGGCACCAGATGGGGACACACTGGCCTCATGACTTTTCTTGCATTTCTTTGTCCCTATAGACAGCTCATGGGCCCGGCCTGTCGGGAAGGTGGGCGGGGAGGTGAAGCTGTCCATCTCCTACAAAAACAATAAACTCTTCATTATGGTGATGCATATTCGGGGCTTGGTAAGTAGATGCACAGTCTTCGTTTGGTTCTCAATCTTTCTTGTGGTACTTTTCCAGCTTTGGTACATAGCCTAATTACGCTGAGCCTTTTTTCTTTTTTTTTTTTTTAAGAATTTTATTTATGGGGTGCCTGGGTGGCTCAGTGGGTTAAGCCTCTCTACGGCTCAGGTCATGATCTCGGGAACTTGGGATCGAGCCCCGCATCGGGCTCTCTGCACAGCAGGGAGCCTGCTCCTCTCTCTCTCTCTCTCTCTCTCTCTCTGCCTGCCTCTCTGCCTACTTGTGATCTCTGTCTGTTGAATAAATAAATAAAAATCCTAAAAAGAAAAGGAAAGATTTTATTTATTGGGGCACTTGGGTGGCTCGGTGGGTTAAAGCCTCTGCCTTCCGCTCAGGTCTTGATCTCAGAGTCCTGGGATCAAGCCCGGCATCAGGCTCTCTGCTTAGCAGGGAGCCTGCTTCCTCTTCTCTCTCTCTGCCTGCCTCTCTGCCTATTGCGATCTCTGTCTGTCAAATAAATAAATAAAATATTAAAAAAAAAAAGAAGAATGTTATTTATTTGAGAGAGTGAGAACACAAGCAGTTGAGGGTGTGGGAGAGGGGGAAAGGAGAAACAGCCCGACATGGGGCTCGATTCCCGGACCCCAAGATCATGATCTGAGCCAATGGCAGACATTTAACCGACAGAGCCACCCAGGTGCCCCTACTCTGAGCCTTACTGAAATGAAGATAATGTTGGTATAGTTAGGGGGGGTTAAATGGAAGAGTGCATACAGATTGTGGTAAATGCTCCGGCAAGCAGTGCAACCAAGGACAGATATTGGGCTGGAGCAAAGTCGTGGCACTTTTATAAAGAGGGGTCAAGGAAGCCCTCCTTGATGAGGAGGTATTCAAGCACAGAAGGAAGGAGGTGAGGATTGTTTCTGGCAAAGGAAGCAGTTAAGTCCGAAAGCCCTGAGTCAGGAGCCTGCCTGAGGTGTGTTGGGAAGTGCTCCGGGCTGTTGTGGCTGGAGACTGTGGAACAGAGCTGGGAAGAGCGGCTGATGGGGTTGGAGAGAGCCCTGCGGACCAGAGCCCGGGTCCCGCAGTCGGGACTGTGGCTCTTACCCTGAGTGAGACAGGAACCCTGGGAAGGTTTTTGAGCAGAGGCAGAACAAGATCTAGTTTAAGTTTTAAGAGGATCAGGCCGGCTGAAGCCCTAATTGGCTGGCCTCCAGCAAGCAGCTTCATCTCCGGCTCCTCCTCCACCTCTTGGAGTTTACCCGGATCCAGTGACAAAGTAGACAAAGACATTGGGCCAGGCAGGAAGATATATAGGGACGTGATGGCTCAGCCAAAACAGACCAAGGGACGGCATGCCTGGAGCATTTGAGTGAAAAGTATAGACTGGGTATTACAGGCAATCAGGTTGATGTTTTGGTAGGATGCCTCCTGTGGCCATGGGAGAGATTTCTCTCAGAGTGGAGTGAGCTGGGTAGCCCATTCCTGTGCCTCACAAGAAGCCAGGCTTTGGGGAGAAGAGTCTGGATCTGGGGGTGATCACAGGAATGGCAATAAAGACACAGACCTAGGAATCGTCTTCTTTTTTTTTTTTAATTTTTAAATTTTTCATTCCCTTTGTAGCAACTGCTGCAGGACGGGAATGACCCGGACCCCTATGTGAAGATTTACCTCCTCCCTGACCCTCAGAAAACCACGAAGAAGAAAACCAAAGTGGCCCGGAAAACCTGCAACCCCACCTACAATGAGATGGTGGGTGGGGAACGAGCCGGGCTAGGGCGGGGCTTAGCCGACTACACCTGTTTGTGGAAATCAAGTCCATTTCATTTCATTTGTTTGTGGCCCCACCCGTCCATTTCAGTGTCCTCTGTGGCTGCTGTTCACAGTTACAACCGCATGATTGCATCCTGGTGACAGAGACCAGATTGTAGGGCCTCAAAAGCCTAAAATGTTTCCTATCAGGCCCTTTCCGTAAACAAGTTTGCTGGCCCTGAGGATCGGGATTCCACAGCCGGAGCGTGGCCTCGGCCCTCTCCCAGGCCCTCTCCCACAGGGTGGCGGGGAGGAGTCTCTAGCCGATAAGCAGTGACCCCGATAAGCAGTGGCCCCTTACCTGCCTGACCTCTGTAAAGTTTTTTATTTTTATTTTTTTAAATATTTTATTTATTTATTTGACAGAGAGAGATCACAAGTAGATGGAGAGGCAGGCAGAGAGAGAGAGAGGGAAGCAGGCTCCCTGCTGAGCAGAGAGCCCGATGCGGGCCTCGATCCCAGGACCCTGAGATCATGACCTGAGCCGAAGGCAGCGGCTTAACCCACTGAGCCACCCAGGCGCCCTCCGTAAAGTTTTTTAAAGCTCTGCTCAGGTTCCGAATATCTTCTCTGTCCTGATTGTGGTCCGTGGTCTCAGCGTCAGCCGGATCAAACCCCCACAGCCCTAAGCGTCTCCCTCTTCTGTTCCCTCTCTTCCCCATCTGGGCGCTTGCAGCTGGTGTACGATGGGATCCCCAAGGGAGACCTGCAGCAGCGGGAGCTACAGCTGAGTGTGCTGAGCGAGCAAGGATTCTGGGAGAATGTTCTCCTCGGGGAGGTGCACATCCGTCTGCGAGAGCTGGACCTGGCCCAGGAGAAGACTGGCTGGTTTGCACTGGGGTCTCGAAGTCACGAGACCTTGTAAGCCCAGCAGAGCCCTCCCTCCTCCCCTCTCCCCTCCCAGGACCCTAGGCTGCTGGGGGAGCTAAGGGAGAGGACTCTTCCCCCGGCTTCAGGTGTCCTTTCCTTGCCAAGGGGCAGCGCCCTTGGCGGGCCTCCTCTCTGTCCAAGCGGATCGGGCCTCCGTGACAGAAGGGAGGGAGAGTAAGATGCTCTCTGCTGTCCCCTTCTCCGCCGAGTGAACTTGGGTTGGTCATGATGAGCAGCCCCTTGGAGGCTGTGAGGTGGAGCAAAGTTTTTAAGTTTACCTTGTGTCAAGGGAGCAATGCCTGGTTTGGGGTGAGTGGGGGGGTGGTGTATGAAGTAGCATTTGGGGGGAGGGGGGATGGATTATCTTTATTTTATTTTTAAAAAATGAAATAGTAATGTTGTCCTGACTGGACAGGAAGCCTCGTGAGAAGGGACTTCACATATGCCTCGGAAGGCAAGAGTGGCAGACTATTTGGACTTTCTGTATGATTAAGGTTCTTATTGGACTTTTTCTTAGGTTCCTGTTTCGTTCACTTGTCTGTTCTTTGTTTTTGCTTTTCTGTCTGTTAGGACTTACTTGGGGAGGGGCCCAGTGGGTCCTCGGTTAGAGCCCTCCCTCTCAGAGGGCAGGTCGGGGAGGGGCAGGGAGGGCAGGCGGGTGTGCTGGCCTGAGGCCTGCGAGGGGCCTTTCTGATTTTGCCTCCAAAGGAGAGCGCTGTGATACCTACGTGTGGAAGGAAGGGCCTTCCGAATGGGCCTTTGCAGAGGGCCTGTATTCAGGGACCTGGGCTCTCTCGGGGAGTTTTTCCTCTCATCTTCCCCTACTTTGCTGGGATTTACCCTGGATACTGTCTTCTATCCCCTCCATTCTCACAGTCCCCCCGGGGACCGTCCTGTCCCTGTGCATATGCTGGGTGGGGGGGCTCCTCCATAAGCCTCTCTCCCTTCTTTTTTCTCCAGCGGGATAGAGTGCTGCCTCTGCTCTCAGATTTGCTTCCACCCAAGGGCGTCCTGGCCCTGGGCAGGGGCCTCTTGGGGCAGATGTGGGCCAGGGCGGAGCCGGTGGAGGGGGTGGAATCCATCACCAGTCACACCTCTGTTTTTTGAGTGCTGCTTTCCCCAAACTCCATTTCTGTCATATATATTTTCTTTTGTTTTTGAATAAGAATTTCCCTCATTCTGTGGGGCCATAAACCTATTTAGTCTGGAGCCCAAGGGATGCCTAAGTAGAGGAGAGGAGCCTGGGGAGGGGGATTCCAGTGATGTTCTTTGGTTGCGAGGAGCCTGGAGTGAGGGTGCGGTTGATCCCCTGGAGCTGGTCTGGGAGGGAGAGACAAGGCTGTTAGACTCCTCATCCTCTCCCAGATGGATCCGAGTCACTCCTGCTCTTTACTGCAGACATTGTACTCCTTGGAAAAAGAGGGAGAGACTTCGAATTTGATAGGAACTTTTTAAACCAGACTTGGCTGCATGTACCCCCACGATGGGGGCACGGAGGTAATCGGGCGTACCCTCACCCGTCCGTCTCCAGCTTCCTTGTCAGCTCCAAGGATCAGAAATTCCCCCGTTGCTGACTCATTCCATAGCTGGAGAAAGAAGCTCCATTCACAGAAGCCACAGGGTAGCAAGGAAATCTAAACTTTTCTTTTTAGGTTCAAACTGTCAAGGATCAGGTTGCCACTGTTGGGAAGGGGGTGGGGGAAGTCGGGACAGGAGTGGAACTTCTCCAGATGAACGGACCATAGTTGCGTTACTGGCTCTTTGCCCGTAGCTCATTTTATTTTGACCTTCTGTGCCCCTGACTTACAGAGATCTGTGTACTGTACCCACTTCCCAGATGTCCTTGTATCTGCTACTTTCTCTGGAATTGTATTTTCTAATAAATGACATTTGAGAAAAACAAAACTAGCGTTTTTGAGATCGGTCCATGTTTTTGATGAAAACAGCCGGTATACAAGATGAGATACGAATGGCTGGTGGTCTGATAAATGGTGCCGCTCAGATGCACTGGTCCCCATTTCACATTCGTCAGCCAGATCTACCCTCAAAGCAGCACCGTCAGGTGAATGGTATCCCCATTTCACTGATGAAGAAACAGAGGCTCAGAGAGATTCAGGGATTTGCCCAAGGACACAGCCATTCAGCCTTGGGTCTGGAATTTGAACATAGGAATGACCCCAAACCTGGGGCAATTTTATAGGTAATCTTTATTACGGCCCCTTACACTGGCGTAGTATTTGTTAGTTTTCAGAGTGTTCTGTATTATAAGTGATGTCATTTTTCATTACAGCTGCTGTGGAAAGTCAGTATGGTTCATTCATGCATTCTGTCAACAAACATTTACTGTGTTTACCAGTGCTTCATGGTGGCAGGCCCCTATTCACAAAGTATACAGCTCCCGGAGTTGTGCACTGGGCCCTGGACAACATACCAGGTTGAGGGTCCCAAAGATAAATCAGGACAATCTCTGCGTTTAAGAGGTCTACTGCCAGAGCGCCTGGGTGGCTCAGTGGGTTAAGCCTCTACCTTCGGCTCAGGTCATGATCTCAGGGTCCTGGGATCGAGCCCCGCATCTGGTTCTCTGCTCAGTGGGAAGCCTGCTTCCCTCTCTCTGCCTGCCTCTCTTCCTTCTTGTGATCTCTCTCTCTGTCAAATAAATAAATAAAATCTTTAAGAAAAGAAGTCGACTGCCTAGTGATATTTAGCCAACCATGTTTTATAAAAGAGGAAACTGAACCTCTGAGATGGGTTATGACTATGAAGTCACAAGAGCAGAACCGTGGCCCGGAACGGAACTCGTCAAGTGGAAGGAGGCCATGTGACCCTTGTTAAGCATTTCACCCAGTTGTCAAAACTCTCCAGTGGGGTATCCTGTTTCACCCTGGGAAGTTCTGTGGGGGCTTCCAAGGGACTTCCAGGAGTAAACAGTAGTTAAGAAGTTACCTATTTTGCCGGGTTTCTAAGTGGTTTTGAGATGTCACTGCGGTTCTGGACAAGTCCCAAGGGGCCTTTTTAAAAGTTAGAACTTGAATCTGGCAAGTCTTAGTTGAGGAAATTTCTTGGCCAAATGGGGCAGAAATCTGAAACCCCCCCCCCCGAGGGGGTGGGGATGGGAGGTGGGAGTAGAGGCAGAAGGGTTGCCCAGGGAAAAGAAACAAAAGAAGCCCGGGAGGCTGGGTCTTCTGAGTGCAAAGAGAGGTGCCAAGAATGAAATAACCTGACTGGCTGGGATTTGGGAGCAAAGATTAGATTGGACTTGAAAGGTCAAAAATGAGGCAGCATTCTTTTTTTTTTTTTCTTTTTTTTTTTTTCAAAAAATATTTATTTATTGGAGAGAGAGAGAAAGTGAGAGAGCATGAGAAGGGTAAGGGTCAGAGGGAGAAGCAGACTCCCTGCTGAGCAGGGAGCCTAACGCGGGACTCGATCCCTGGACGTGAGGCAGCATTCTTAAGTCGGGAGGTGATTCTGGTGGCTGGACTGTGTCTGAGGGGTCTGTTCAGCCCACCACACTGAGGGCCTTCTCTGGCTTAGGCCAGGTGACCAGGCAGTGTCGCCATGAAAATGACAAAGATGAGGATCCTGTCCTCAAGGAACTCACTGTCCAGCTAGGGAGGTAGACCCGGGAACAAAGAATTACAGCATGGTGTCTCAGGACGAGGTGGGGGGAAGGGGAGGCCCCCCGGGCAGGCTGAAGGGGCTTCACAAGGAGGCACTGAGCTGAGCTTTGAAGTCAGTCAGAAGTCCAGATTTTCTTAGTGTGATGGGACTACCCTAGGAAGGTTCTGAGGAACAGACTGAAGTGCTCCAATTTACGTTTCAAAAGGTCATTCTAATTGCCGTCAAAAGACCACACTTTAAAAATGGCGCCCTGGGGTGCCTGGGTGGCTCAGTGGGTTAAGTGGTTAAGGGGTTAAGCCTCTAACTCTTGGTCTCAGCTCAGGTTAGGGTTGTGGAATTGAGCCTCAGACGTTGACTCAATTGGGAGTCACTTCTCCCTCTCTCTTCCCCTTTCCCCCTCACTCCCACCCCTGCGCACGCACTCTCAAAAAAATTAAAAAAAAATTTTTTTTAAGATTTTATTTACTTATTTGACAGAGAGAGATCACAAGTGGGCAGAGAGGCAGGCAGAGATCGAGGAGGAAGCAGGCTCCCTGCTGAGCAGAGATCCTGATGTGGGCCTTGATCCCAGGACCCTGAGACGACCTGAGCCAAAGGCAGAGGCTTTAACCCACTGAGCCACCCAGGTGCCCCCACAAAATAAAATCTTTATTAAAAAAAAAATAATAATAAAAGGTCATTCTGGCTGTTTGAAGCAAGAATGGAAGCAGCGGAGAAGTCTCTTCCAGAAGTCTAGGAGGGAAATACCATGGTGGGGGTGAGGGTGGATGGTGAGCAGTAGAGAATTCTGGAGAGAATTAGTGGATTCCAAGGTGGAACCGATGGATTCGATGTGGAGTTGAGGGCAAGAGGAACTGAGGGTGACTCCTAAGTTTAGGGCCTTGGCAATAGGTGAGGAGGATGGTAGCAGCCATTGAGGAGCCTGGAGAAGAGGCTTGGCGGAGCTGAATGGAGAGTTTTGTTTCGGGAACCTGGCTGGCGCAGTCCATAGAGTCTGTGACTCTCAATCTCGGGGTCGTGAGTTTAAGCCCCATGGAGCCTACCTAATAAGTAAATAAAATTATTATTATTATTATTATTATTATTTTTAAATATTTTATTTATTTATTTGACAGAGAGAAATCACAAGTAGGCAGAGAGGCAGGCAGAGAGAGAGAGAGAGGAAAGCAGGCTCTCTGCTCAGCAGAGAGCCCCATGCCTGACTCGATCCCAGGACCCTGGGATCATGACCTGAGCCGAAGGCAGCAGCTTAACCCACTGAGCCACCCAGGCACCCCAAATAAAATTATTTTTTAAAAGAGTTTTGTTTTGATCATGGCCAGTTTGAAATGTGTCGACATCCATGTGGAGAAGCCGGAGAATGGAATCTGAAGCTCCCAGGAGAGGTCAACCTGGAGTTCAGACATGGACGTCATGTGCAGGAGGTCAAGATCACCTAGATTAGGCTGGAAAAAAAGACACAGTGGGACTGAGCTCAGATATAGGTTAACGTTCAGAGGAGGAAGAGGAGCAGGGAAAGCAAGAGAGCACCATCATGGGAGCTTAAAGAAAAGTCCTGTCCATATCCTAGGGCTGCTGTAGCAAAACACCATAGACAGGGGGCCGGCGGTGGGGGGCGGCAGGGGCGGATGCATGAACAACATAATTTGCTCCTAGGTCTAGAGGCTAGAAGGCCACGATCAAGGAGTTGACAGAGTTGGTGCCTTTTGAGGGTTGAGAGGGAGAATCTGTTCCATGCTTCTTCTCCCTTCTGGTAGTTTGCTGGAAATGGTTCACATTTCTTGACTTGCCAGGTGCATTACCCCAATCTCTGCCTTCATGTTACATGGTGTCCTCCTTGTGTGTTCATGTGTCATCATTCATGTGTGTCTGTGTCCATATAAGGACACGATCATCCTGGGTTGGACCCATCCTAATGACTTCATCTTAACTTTGGAAGACCCTGTTTCCAAATAAGGCCACGTTCGCAAGTACTGAGGGATTAGGACTAAAACATCTTTTAGGAGGACACAGTTTGACCCACCACAGTCAAAGGATTGGACTTGGTAAACTCTTGGGGATCTTGATAAGGGCTGTTTGTTGTTGTTGTTGTCGTTTTCTTCAATAGGCCCATGCCCATGGTGGTGTTTGAACTCATGACCCTGAGATCAAGAGTCTGATGCCCTATCCACTGCGCCAGCCAGGTGCCCGGATAAGGTTGTTTTGAATGACTAGTGGGGACAAAGTTCACACTGAAGGCCACTGAAGAGAGAAGAGGTGCTGAGAAAGTTAGAGACCATAACCATAGGTGACTGTTGGAGAAACTTTGCAGTAGTGGTACAGAAAGTTGAAGGGGCATGAACCTGGGAGAGTATTTAAATTTTCTTAAATTTTAATTATTTAAAGAATTATTTATTTTATTTTATTTTTAAAATATTTTATTTAGGGGCGCCTGGGTGGCTCAGTGGGTTAAAGCCTCTGCCTTTGGCTCAGGTCATGATCCCAGGGTCCTGGGATTGAGCCTCCCATCGGGCTTTCTGCTTAGCAGGGAGCCTGCTTCCCTCCTCTTTCTCTGCCTGCCTCTCTGCCTGCTTGTCATCTCTGTCTGTCAAATAAATAAATAAAATCTTTAAAAAATATATTTTATTTATTTATTTGAGAGGGAAAGAGAGAGAGCATGAGAGGAGAGAGGTCAGTGGGAGAAGCAGACTCCTTGCAGAGCACGGAGCCTGATGCAGGACTCGGTCCTGGGACTCCATGATCATGACCTGAGTCAAAGGCAGTCGCTTAAACAACTGAGCCACCCAGGGGCCCAAGAATTATTTATTTAAGAGAGAGAGAGAGAGAGCATGGGGTGAGGGGCAAAGGGAGAGGGAGAGAGAGAGAGTCTCAAGCAGACTCCCCACTAAGCATGGAACCCGATACCAGGCTTGATCTAAAGACCCTGAGATCACCACCTGAGCCAAAATCAAGAGTCGGACACTTAACTGACTGTGCCATCCAGGTATCCCAAGATTTTTTTAATTTTTAAGACAAGTGATATTAACTCTGCATGTGAGTGCTCTAGAAGCCTGAGAGAGAAAATTATACATTACAGGAAAGGGGCTAAGGGAGGCCAGAAGTCCTTTGGTAGACATGAAGGGGTAGGATCCAGGAGGCTGCTCTTCTTGTCATGGGACTGAAGGCAGAGTAGTGGGTCCAAAGGTAGGTAGATTGGTGGGCTTAGTGGTGGAAAGATGAGGTTGTTTATGTTCAATTGTATCTGGTTTTCCAATGAAGCGTGAGGTGTGATCTGAAGCTGAGAATGTGTGTTCATGGGAATGCTGGCAGTTGGAAGAACGAGCGTTGTGAAGCTGTCTTGGAGTGTAGGAGAAACAAAGCTACGTCAACCGCTGCAGGAGTGGCTGGCACTGATGAGATTTGTCATCACAAACACAAAGCAAGTCAGTGGACACGGTTGAGTGCCTCCACAATGATTAACTCTAAGTGTGTAGACTCAGAATAAGTGGGTAGTTGGGTTTAACCAGGGTTGGGGTTTTGCCAGAGAAAAGCAAGAGTGTGAGCAGTCTTTGCAAGGGGACCGCAGAATGCACGCTGGGTGAGGAGGGAAGTGGAGGAGGGTTTCTGGAGGTTGGCAAGTTGCCAAGAAGGATCCCAGCGCAGTGGGTTGCAAAGATGGGAGGTGGGAGCCACCCAAAGTGTGGAATACCTAGAAATAAGATTTTGGAGGTGGTACTGACTCAAAAAAATGATGTCAAAAGCGATATACCCTTTATATCAGGCATGCAAAATCTTTAAAAATAAACATAATTAACTGAGGTTTAAATCTTCTCTTTTGCCAAAGTCCCAGCCAGCTTGCCAGTCCAAGGACTTCTTGTTTTCACCCTCAGGCCAGCAGTCATGGCAACACCTTGTTATCTCCGTGTCCAGAACTACCTTCTGTTTGCTTTCTACTTGATAGCAGGCTCGAGGAGGCTGGTTTACACTTTTCCTTTTGGGACTGATAATGCAAAGTCACGTATTCCTATAGTTTTTGATACTTTATGATTGTGGGGTTTTTTCCCCCTTTAGAACAACTTCCAAGGTGAGGACATATAGTCATATGTATTCAATGACTAGATGGGGAAGGGGAGGCTCATTCAAGAAAGATTTAAGAAATGTTTTTCAGGGGCATGTGGTGTTAATGACAAAGTTGAGAGTGGAAAGCAAAAGGCTTTAGCCATGAGGAAGATAATAGTTGTTATAAATTATGAATACTCTCCCATTCATTCAACAAACTATTGGTCACCTGTTGTGTGCAAGTCAACATGTTAGGTCAGGGGTTCCTAAACTTTTTGGTCTCAGGATCGCTTTTACACTCTTAAAAATTATTGACGACCCCAAGGAACTTTTGTTTCTGAGTATTGTATCTATTCAGAGTGTTACTGTTTAAGAACTCAAAGCTGAGGAATTTTAAGTATTTATTAAAAATAATAAAGCGGGCTGTGCGCCTGAGTGGCTCAGTGGGTTAAGCCGCTGCCTTTGGCTCAGGTCATGACCTCAGGGTCTTGGGATCGAGTCCCGCATCGGGCTCTCTGCTCAGCAGGGAGCCTGCTTCCTCCTCTCTCTCTCTCTCTGCCTGCCTCTCTGCCTACTTGTGATCTTTATCTGTCAAATAAATAAATAAAATCTTAAAAAAAATAATAATAATAAAGCGGGGCACCTGGGTGGCTCAGTGGGTTAAGCCTCTGTTTTCCGCTAAGGTCATGGTCTCAGGGTCCTGGGATTGAGCCCTGCAGTGGGGTGTGTGTGTGGGGGGGGGGGGTGTCTGCTCAGCAGGGAGCCTGCTTCCCCTTCTCCCTCTCCCTGCCTCTCTGCCTACTTGTGATCTCTCTGTCAAATAAATAAATAAAATCTTAAAAAAATAATAAACCCACTACATGTTAACATACTTTTAATGAAAAATTATTTTTCAAAACAAAAACTTATAGCAAAAGAGTGACTTTTAATGTCTTTAATGTCTGGCTTTTAAAAGAAACAACTCCAATCTCCTATCTGTTTTTGCATTCCACCTGTTGTTGCCAGATCACTTATCATGTGTCCTCTAGAAGATACGTGCCCACTGCACACTCGTGAGAAAGTGAGACCTAAAAAGGAAAATAACAGCTCTGTATTATTCTGAACATGTTTTTGGCCTTTTAGGGCCCTCTGAAAGGTCCTTCAAATGGGATCCCTGGGGGGGCTCAGATAATATTTTGGGACCCACTGGGCTAGGTGTTGGGATACAGCCCTCAAGGAGCTGAGACCAGCAGGTAAGGACATAACAGGTATATATAGCGTAGCGTGTTAAGTCCTCACATAGTATATAATAACAGAATTCTAACTGGGAAGGTCGACAAAGGCTTCAAGAAGGAGCTGACATTTGAGATACACCTTGAAGCATGAGTACTTGTATAACAAGGAAGAAGAGGGCTTTTTCAGCTGAGAAACAGCGGGGGTAAAGGCAGGAAACAAGACCAGTGTTCTAGAGCATGCGTGCATGAAGGGAAGTTAGAACGAGAAGGCTGGTAAGGTATAGTGGGCAGACAGGGTGTATCGAGCCTTTACTGTGTAGCAATAGGAAATAACTGTTAGCCCATAAATAATAGAGACTAGCTGATGTTTATGCTCCTACCCTATCCAGGTGTTAGAATTAGTGCTCTCTCCAGCATGTTGAAAGAGGAATTATTAGCCTCACTTGACAACCAAGAAACAGGCTTTATGTATTTAATTGGCATGCTTGGATTTCTTTTCTGTTATTAAGCGGACTCCTTTTAATATGTTTTTCTGAAGTTCTTAGGATTGAAAATTAGATATTTCCAGAGATATGAATAAGATAATAAGGGGTAAACCATAGAGACTGAGAACTTTTCAGATTCCTAGAAGGAAGTAGCTGTTCTTTGAACAGACCCACTGAAGCAGGAAGAGCCACTGGCTTCCTCCTGGCTCCCAAAAGATCTTTCTTCTGTCCCTAAGTACTCAAAACTGCCATACTTCCTCTGCGATAGATATTTGACTTCAGAGGTGTCGATGAAAAACTTTTAGTAGAAATAAAGAAATGAGTTAAGACCAGCTCACAACAGAGAATCAAATATAGCAATTAAAATAATCAGACAACATTTTTTCAGAGGATAATGGCCGGTGCGTCCCTCTTCGCCCGTTGTATTCTGCGGTTCTGGGGGGCTCAGGATACAAATAGGGCTTGAATGTGTTGCCTGCTGGGAAGCATTTGAGAGTCAACTATTCTGGGGCCTATGTTTCTTTCCTTCTCTGCAACTTCGGTTTGCCTCTCTGAAAGGGGACAGTCTGATAGGGACACCGCCTGAGAAACAGCTTTCACATCTTCGTGGGGGATGTTTGTGGGTTAGATATTGAGTTCTACGTCCTAGGCAAAGCTAAATAGTGATTCAGAAACCCCAAACCCGAAGGGGCAGGAATGCATACGAATGACTCGTTTTTCACTTTAGGTTTTGCACTCTTATTATTATTCCCTCCGAATTATTAGTGTCTTAACACGAGACATGTACTTACACAGTATTGCCAATTTCTATTATACTAAGATCTCCCGCGGATGATCTCCTTAGCACTCAACATTACAGGAACCCCGATATATGCAAGTCAGAAGCAACTGTATACCCTAGGGTGTGTATTAGGCCCTTGAAAGGGCTTCTGGGAATTTTCTTGTCGTCTCGGAACGTCCCCTTTCGCCCAGAAGGCAGAGCCGGGCGGGGGGACGCCGCCGAGGCGGAGCGGTCTCCTAGGAGACCACCGGGGAACGAGTGCGCACGCGTAAAGCCTCGGCCCGGCTGATGCAACCTCCGGCGCGTGGTCTGGGTCCGCCGAGAGTAAGGAAGCCGACAGGGAGCCGCGCGGGACCAATCAGCGGCCGCTCGCAGGAGTCCGGAAAGGCCCGCCCGCCGGGGCTCTGCGAGTGACGTTGGGCGACGCGGGGCTGGTGGCGTAGCCAGCCGCTATCCTTCCCTTCGTCCTCTTTCCGGTAGGTGTCCTGCTCCGCGCTGGCCCCGCGGCCATTTTGGGCTTCGCTGCCACCCTCGCCCGCCTGCCCAGCCCTTCCGGGGTTGCGCTGCCCAGGGGCTTTTTAACGGCCCGTCCCCTCTGGCTAGTCGCCGCAGTCGCCGCGGGAGGGCTCTGTCTACGGTGGAGGAGCCTCGAGCGAACTAGGACACCTTCGTCCCGCCAGAATGAATGTCGCCTCCTCTGCGTCCTGCGCCTGCTGTTCCGGCCTGTGGTCCAACGCCCGCGGCCGAAGCCGCTTCCCCTTGTGGCTCTTCTCCTGGCCCGGGGATCGGCCTGGGACCCCGACTCCGCCGCGCGGCAAGGCCAAGACTGCGTAGACGTCTCCGGATAACGCCCGACCTGCAGCCCTCAGAGACTGCCCAGAACAAGGACATGGAGCCGGCAGCAGACGGATCGCGGCCGCGGCCGGGCTCCCGGTTCTGGCTGCTCTCCTTCTTTCCCCGGCGCTCGCAACCCAGACCTTCCAAATTGCCCACACCTTCTGCCCCGGAACACTCCGGGGATTCCAGACTGGCTGCTGCCCCCGAGCCCCAGGCTCGGACCGGCTACTGGATGAAGCTGCTTTCCCAGCTCTTCGCGCCACTCCCCGGCTTGCTTCAGAAGCTGCTGATCTGGAGCCAGCTTTTCGGCGGGTTGATTCCGACCAGATGGCTAGATTTTGCTGGAGGCTACAGCGCGCTCCGAGCCCTGAAGGCTCGGGAGGACCCGGACGGCCCCCCGGCGCAGAAATCTTTAAGGTCGCTGCGGCTCGACCCCTCGGACGACTCTGCCGCCAGTCCCCTCGATTGGCTGGAGGAGGGCATCCACTGGCAGTGCTCGTCCTCAGATCTAGAATTGGGACTCAAAGCCCAGGCCGGAGTTCTGCACCCCGGCGTGCACGCTTTTCTGTTAGAGCCGCAGCTGTGGGGGGCAGTGGAGCTGTTGCCGAGTGGCTTCCAAGGCCATCTGTGCTCTAACCGGGAACTTGGCTCTCCGCCCGCCGGCCCTCTAAACCGGCGTTTAAGCAGTTTCAGCGTCGTCTCCTATTTGTTGAAGCCCGCCTATCTGGGCTGCCTGCCCCGGGTGGGGCTCGTCTATCAGAACGGCGTGGGAAGTGGCGAGCCTGTTGATTTCCAGACCTTCAGCGCAGAGGGCAGCTGTCGCACTGAAGACCGTGATCCTCCCTACCCGCCAAAGGCGGAGATCGCTTGCCCCTCCCGGCAGGGACGTCCGCCTCTTTCTAAAGAGGGCCTGCCAGAAATCCACCATCTTCGCACGAAACGGCTGGAGTTCCTTCAGCAGGCCACCAAGGGGCAAGCGTTACCCACCCCAGACCAAGATCATGGCTACCACAGCCTGGAGGAGGAACAGAACTTGCTCCGGATGGATCTGAAATCCGGCGGAGATAGTCCCACGCTGTGTGTTCCCTCTGTTGGATCCCTTCCTGAAACCGCCCAGGAACCCACCGAAGGAAGAATCGCATCGTTGACTACAGAGGTTCCAGTCTCTTTGGAAGAGCCGGACCCCTTGGAAGGAAGGCTGTCTGGTGAGATACCAGTGGAGAAAGAGCCTGGAGAGGACCAAAGAAGTGTTGGGGACTCCTCAGACCTAGAAAATGACCTTCCCATTTCCACCAGGCCAGCTTGTAGTAACAGACTGATAGATTACATTTTGGGGGGAACATCCAGTGACCTAGAAGTGAGTTCTGACTCTGGAGGTGAGGATTGGGATGAGGAAGCTGAGGATGATGGTTTCGATAGTGACCGCTCACTCTCAGAATCAGACCTTGAACAGGACTCTGAAGGGCTTCACCTTTGGAACTCTTTCTATAGTGTAGATCCTTATAATCCCCAGAACTTTAGGGCAACAATTCAGAATGCAGCCAGAATTGTTCCTGGAGACCCTCCTGACTCAGAGGAGGATTCGTCTGACAAGTCTGATGTGGAGAATTCTCCCCAGACTGGAAGCCTTCCCGAGTCTCCTGACCATAATTCTGGGGAGGAAGAGGACTGGGAATCTAGTGCAGATGAAGCAGAGAGTCTCAGGCTGTGGAACTCTTTCTGTCATTCCGATGACCCCTACAACCTTCTAAATTTTAAGGCTCCTTTTCAAACATCAGGGAAAACTTGGAAAGGCTGTCGTGACTCAGAGAGGCCGTCTGAGCCTACTGTGGCCATTTCTGGTCGTCACACCGTATTATCTTGTGAGGTGCAGCTGTTAGGCAGCCGAGAGAGGGAAGGTCCAGACTTGGTACCGGGTGGGGTTCTTTCTGGAGAAAGACGCAAGCGTATCAAGAAAAAAAAGGTTGGTTTCTTTTCTTCTTTTTTTAATGTGCCTGATGACTTGTACTGTTTTGTTATGGTTAAATACGCTAACATGGCTCTCCAGGAGACAGAGTAGTGCATGTTTTTGAGGAAGGACTCTAACCTTGTGTACTTGGATTAAGAAGCGACACTGCCACCCCATCCCCACCTGACATGCCCCCACTGCCTTCTTCCCTTCTATGGAACGTCGTCATTCCTCTCCAAATCGAAGTTGCTGGGTTATTGATGCTAGCAGAAAAGTGCCCTTTCCATCTGGGTTTGTAGCTCTGGGTTTTATTCACAGGATTAACGGTGTCTTCATTCCTGTTAAGAGCCCAGTGGGATGATAGTACCAAGCAGCAAGTTTGCCATGAAAGAAGATGCTAATTTCAGTATAAAAACTTTTGACATGAAGATGATTTTGCTTGACGGTAAAAGAAAAATACAGAAAATAGTACTTCCGTTTCCTGAGAATGCAGTACTAGTTATCATTGGCCACTTACAGGTTAATAATCATCTGTAATGATGGTGGTTACCTATTTGGTTTATCTTGAGGACCTGCTTCCTGTACCTAAGCTAGTCTTAAAACTTCATGGAACATTTTACTCTTTCAACACCTTGTCAAGTTCATCTTATTTGGGGTGGTCATTAGAGTTGCTTTATTTTTTCCCTCTACTATTTATTCAGCGAAAGTTGTTTTTTTAATTAAAAAATTTTTTTTTTTTTTTTTAAGATTTTATTTATTTGACAGAGGGAGAAGCAGGCTTCCCACTGAGCAGGGCTCCATTCCAGGACCCCAGGATCATGACCTGAGCCGAAGGCAGACGCTTAACAAGACTGAGCCACCCAGGTGCCCTTCAGCGAAAGTTATTAATTGGAGAGAAATTTCCCCCAAAACACAGGGTATCTTTTACTGTAGAGGGATTTTTTAAAGTTTCGTGTACACTTATTTGGAAAGAGAAAGGAGGGTAAATTATTCTTGACCTCAGATTCTGCCGCGTCAGAAAGTTTCAGGTGGATAGTGCTGTAATCTATTGGCTCCAGATGGCCGGCTTAATGCTGTGAGAGTTCTTCCTGGGTAGAAAATATCTCTACAGGTGATAACCTGTGGAATTGGTCATGTTAATAATTTAGTTCACCCTTCTGTAAGTACTGTCATGAAAGATCTTTTTATTTGTAAGGGGACCCTGACAAAATGACCTGTTTGGTGAATAGGTTTAAAAAAACCTATTAGTGAATAGGTTGAAACCTATTAGTAAACCTGTAGGTAAACCTGTTAGTGAATAGGTTAACTTGTGGCCTGATGTAACATGGAGTGATGGAATGAGCCTGTGGTGTCTGGAGGCCTGTGTTCCCTCCTGCTGAGTGGGTAGGGCCAAGAAATTTGGGAAAACAGCCAGACCTGCAAAGTAACTTGACTTCTCATGGGCTCGATTCACTCGTTTATCTGATGGGAATAATAATTATAAATGTGTGAATTATTGCATGATTTAAATGAGATGAGTGTGCAAAACTCCTAATTCATCACCTTGCCTTTAATTGGTAGCTGTTCAGGGACCTCAGGCCAGTCTCATGTTTCATTTTAGCTTGCTTATTGAGCAAAAATGGGATGAGTCAAGTAGATATGAGACTACTGATTGTGAACAAGAAGCAACATTTATAAAAGGTTATGTCTAAAATATGGTAGAATTATTTGGCAGCCTTTGACAACAGGTCTTGAGGTATGTGGGACTCATGGGTAGTACTTGATTCTTAGAATGAGAATTAAACCGCCTGTATCAGTGACATAGTGCAGATTGTGGAGCCATACTCCGGGTTTGAATCCTGATCACGACACCAGAGGGAAGTGGTGTGGTTGGAAACAAGTTAGTTAACCTTACTTTCTTTACCTATCTGACGGAGGTGGCAGTAGTACAGACCGTTTAGGGTTGGTGTGAGGATTAAAGGAGATAAAAATTGTGAAGTCCTCTGAAATGAGCCTGGCCTGTGGTAAACATAGATAAATGCTGCTGTTGTTACTTACTTTAGTGACACAGTGAGTGAGTAACTCTAGAATGCAATATCTAGTAAGATGTTACGTACCTGCTAATTGTCCTCGAGGGCATTCCATGGCCTGATGTAAAGGGAATGAAAGGAGTAGGCCACGGTGGGATTAGCTGATGTAACTGTTGAACATATTTTAAAGCAAGGATTTACTTCTGGAGTTTGCTGTGTTCGCAAGAAATTTATTTATTTGTTTATTTGAGAGAAAGACAGACTCCCCGCTGAACAGGGAGCCCGATGTGGGACTCAGTCCCAGGACCCTGAGATCATACCTGAGCCGAAGGCAGACGCTTAAGTAGCTGAGCCACCCAGGTGCCCCTTGAAAAAAATTTCTATGGTAGAAATTAAGTAGGGATTAAAAGGGACTTTCATTCATTACATGAAATCCTATATTTAGTATTTACAGTATAGTAAATAAAATATAGTATTTACAATTGCATGTGTATACAGTAGTAGCAGATTGAGGAGGAATACAAAGAGGATTTTCATCTCAACTAGAATGTCTCTTCTATTAATATAACCTTAAAGATAGGTTAATTGGCTGTATTTTGTTTATTAGGTAACTTTTTCTATAGTCTGATTACAAAACTAATGAAAGAGTAACACTGTGTTTATGGTGCAGAAATTGGAAAGTACTGAAAAGTGAAATTGTATTTAAAAGGAAAAAGGAAGACTGGAAATTGGTGAAGATCTTGTAAAACTTTTGTGCTGTTCTCAAAGCATTGACTAACGTTGACTAATAACTATTGTGAATATGTCTGAAAAAAATTTGGGTAACATTTGTCATTTTGGAAGAAGAGTGTCACAGAACGGTATTTTCCTAAGGATTTAAAAAAAAAAAATCCAGCACTCATAACATCAGGAAATTCTCAGTTCCTCATCTGGATTCATTTTATTAACACCAAAAGCCAAGAGGAAGGAGGTGGGATGACGGAATGGCAAGAGGGAGTCGGGAATATGTGTGTGTATGTGTGAAGGAAATCAAGATGGAGTTTGTTCATTTTTTTTTTTTTTTTTTTTTTTTGACTGAGATGCCGTCCAGTCAGAACTTCTTTTTTTCTTGTTACAGTTGAAACCACATGTTTCTGTAAGATACTTGGATATTTGATACTCTGAAAGAATTAGCATGAAGGGTTAATAACTTCAGTGATGATTTTAAGATTGTAGAGCATGATTAAAATTAGTCTTTGTCTTTATAGGTAACCTTCCTTGAAGAAGTTACTGAGTATTATATAAGTGGTGATGAGGACCGCAAAGGACCATGGGAAGAATTTGCTCGGGATGCATTCAGGTTCCAGAAACGAATTCGAGAAACAGAAAATGCTATTGGATATTGCTTGACGTTTGAGCACAGAGAAAGAATGTTTAATAGACTCCAGGAAAGATGCTTCAAAGAACTTAATGCTTTCAAGCAATGTTAAGATGATTTGGTGGCCTCTAACTCACGCATACACTACCTCTTACTTGAGAGGTTTCTTTTAAAAACAAAAAATTGGCAGCTGTCCTTTTTTGTAGAGGATATGCAACTTGGATATAGTGACCTAGTTTAATGTGTTGTTTTTGTTTGTTTGTTTGTTTTTGTAACCGATCTCACTCAGAGATGGGCCAGGTTTGAAGGCAAGCCCTGGTAATGATGAGATGGTGTGATTCCTAATCCTCCCTTTTTTGATTCAGTTGGATGTATTTTTCAATGTCATATGCTTGCTGAGGTGTAAAAGACCTCTTAAGGTGAAATTTTACATTTTCAAAACCTTTTTCCTTGGGAAACAATATTTATAGGGTTCAAAGCCCATTTTCCATTTTAATTTAAATTCTGTGTACCTGTCTGAAAACTTTGGGCTCTTCCCACCCAACATTCTAAAGTTAATGGGCGTTTATGTTTTCTCTCTATATTTTTTTATTTCAGTGATGTGATCCTTCTAGCTTTAACGCTAAGAAAATAATCTTGTATATGCTATGGACTTAAATTATCTTGTGTCAACTTAGTCCCTTCTAAAAATGACTTTGGGTGAACATGTGTGGTGGGTTTTTATTTCTAGGTTAAATTCTACCTGAGATCTTTCTGAGGGCCGCCACAAAACTTAGGTGTGCAGTACTTTCTGCTACCTTGGGAAAGCTGCATCTTTTTCTGCCAAATTTTAATGTCTCAACACGTTTAGCTTTTGTGCAGACTGTTTCTTGGAGAGGGCTCTGTGTATGTTATTGTCATTCCAGTTCAATGGCTCTTTGTATATTTCAACAGGCAGAATTTGTAAAAAAAACTCCAGAGAGTAATATTTGCATCATAGACATTTACTTTTTAAATTTAAAGGCTGAGAATTTTCCTAGGAAGAAACTAGGAGATTTCTCAGAGCGATTTGGTTTTGTTGTATATGCTGTCAACAGAAAACCAGTGTTATTAATCTCATGCTTCAGCACTGTCACTTTTAAAACCTGTCAGGGTGACACTATAAACTTGGAAAAGGGCACTTCTGAATTTTCCAGTTTGCAATGTAAAATACAGACTTCATCAATCTCCAAGTTTATTGTGTTCTACTGGTCGAGAAGCAATGACAAGGCCTAGACTTCCCGGAAAGGATGGTACTATAGACTTACGGTACTTAGAGACTTAACAAGAAAAAGTCCCATTTTTAGCCCAGAGTTTTCTTTTGAATTGAAGTTTTTGCAGTGGCTGGTTGTCCTTGGTGTCTTTAGTTAGCTCGACTTGGTGTGCTTCTGCTAGGCTGAGGTGTCAGTGCTGATCAGCTCCTTCCTGGTCTCTTTCCACCCCACGTGCCTCTTGTTGCAGGTAACGGAAAGCATGAGTAGAACAGGTGACCTATGTTTGAACTTGTTTCATCGTGGGAACAAATTTTTTGTTAGAAGTGCTTGCAGAATTACTACCTCAGTTTACAGTCTACCTGGTCATTATTTTATTCCTATCTGGTTTGCTCTAAGAACCGCCTCCAATAATAATACCTATATTCGTACCTAAACACGCCAGGAGTACAACAGCTTGAAAGCTGGTCAGATTGTGGCAGAGCCGGTGTACGGCGTGTGTGGTGCACCTCCAACTTTCGGGAATCCTAGGGAATGCTTTGGCAGAGTTCTCTTGTAAACTAGGAAAACAGGCTGGTTTTAAGCACCAACTGTGCCCGTTGGAAAGAAGGGATCATTTGCCTTGAAGAAAGCTTTCTGAAATTGGTACGGGCATTCTTTTGAAACCAGACTGAAGTACACTGTTCTAGTTCATGGCTGAGTCTGAAATCTAGCACCTCTGTGTATTTGAAAATAATGGGATAGCTTGGCACGTACTGGATTTTGGAAACTTGTTCCCTTGGAATCCACCCTCACTACCAAATGAGTAAAAGCTTGGTGAAGAATTCTCCCATTTACTACCCTCCTTTAAAGGAAGTGATCAGACAGTGACCGAAAGGACAGAAGGGGCTGTTTTTAAGTTGGGCTGAAGGAGAATAAATTCTTGTCATTTCATCCCAATCCTAGTTGTTAGAACAAAGTTAAACTTGGAAGTTGTAATTGAACATTGTATACATTTAAAGTCTTAAAACAATGGTGCTTTAAGTATCAGTGTAGTATGTGAAAGGCTTTGTACAGACAGGTAAAATTTCCTTTTCTGAGTGTTGCAATGTGATAACAGCACCTCTCCATCTTCGACTTGAAATCAAACTCTCAGATTTTATTTTTGTATAATTTAAGGAAGGTGAATTTAGGGGACTAGAAGACTAAATTGGCTTCTACAGATCCAGTGATGTAAATGTAACCAGTTTGTTGGGATTTTATAGCTAAAATTATATTTGTGTATATAACTTTAACTAATCTGTAAATTGTAATAAATATATTTGCAATTATTAAATGTTACCTGATATTTTGGTTCAAGTTTATATTGTGTGTTTCCTAATATTTTACATTAGTTTTGGGCTTACTGAGCAGAATGTTCAGGGTTAAATCAGGTTTTCTTGTAGAAGCCCTCTAAACATAGAGGTGCCCAACAAATTGCTGTGGTTTAAAAAGGTTATGTGACATGTAAATTGCATCCTGGCTTATTGAAGGGGAGGAGTTTTAAGGGGATAAATAGGATTGCAAACCACATTTTTAAAAAAGGTTTTATTTATTTATTTGAGATAGACAGCACAGCCCAGAGGAGAATCAGAGAGAGAGAGGGAGAAGCTGACTCCAGCCTGAGGAAGGAGCCCAACCTGGGTGCGATCCCAGGACCCTGAGATCATGATCTGAACCGAAGGCAGACGCTTAACTGACCAAGCCACCCAGACACCCCTGAAAACAACATTTTTTAAAAAAAGATTTTATTTATTTGACAGAGACAGTGACAAAGGGAACACAAGTTGGGGGAGAGAGGGAGAAGCAGGCTTCCCACTGAGCAGGGAGCCCCATGTAGGGCTGGACACAAGGATCCTGGGATCATGACCTGAGCTGAAAGCAGCTGCTGAAAACCACATTTTAATAGAAAGGAGATTGGGTTCTTAGAGTATGAAATACCCTTAGAGACTGGGGATTTGATTCCAGAATTGGCCCCAGCCGTCCACTTCTGCAGAGAAAAGAGTAGAACAGAGTATTCACAGAGCAGTAAAATAAATTCACATGCTGGGCTTAGCATAGTATTCCCCCCAACATTTTTTAAAAGATTTTACTTATTTGAGACAGCGTGTGAGTGGGGATGGAGGCGGAGCGGGAAAAGCAGACTACCTGCTGGGCAGGGATACTGACACCATCCCAGGACCCTGGGATCATGACTGAGCCACCCAGATGCCTCTAGCATTTCTCTTAAGGATCAGGGAAACAAACTTTTCTCTAGTTGGTGCATTATTATTAATGATAACATGGTATTGTAAATTGTGGTGTACTGCCATTTACAATGTTGCATAAATGTGACGGTAGCATCAGAAAATTCAAACTTTGGGGACGCCTGACTGGTTCAGTTGGTTAAGCCGCTGCCTTCGGCTCAGGTCATGATCCCAAGATCCTGGGATCGAGTCCCGCATCAGGCTCCTTGCTCAGCAACGAGCCTGCTTCTCTCGCTGCCTCTGCCTGCCTCTCTAACTGCTTGTGTGTACTCTATCTCTGGCAAATAAATTAAAAAAAAAGAAAAGAAAATTCAAACTTTGTACCCTGAAAAAAGACAAACATTTGGGTTATAACAAGCCTATTAATGGATTAAGGCATAATAGCATTCTTCATTTAGGTACTTGGATCTTTTTAGCTAACGAAGAAAAATTTGTTAAAGATTTATTTCTGAACTGGAAGGAAAGAAACATAATTGCAAGTAACAACCATTTAGTACAAATTGAATTGACAGCCCCAGGTTATACTTTTGTTACCATCTTGGGGTTAATGTAAGCAAATTTGGCTATCTCTCTCCAGGAAGGTTTATGAATATAGCCATATTCACATCAAGCCAGATTTATTGTTATGACTCTGATATATAGAAATTGTGCCTTTTTTTTTTTCTACTTAAGGAGAAAGTTTAAAGCAAATACTAATTGCTGACCTCAAATTTTGACAGCTACAGATTTAGGAATTTGCTGGTCTCATTTGGAGACTTCCTTTGGATCCCCTCTACCTTTTAAAAATAAAAGAAAATATTCAATTTTTTTCTCACAAAAAATGTTATTTATAAAAGTAATATAGAAATCTATAAAAGCATTCTTACATTGTTAAAGAAGTGTGCTGCCCAGGGTACCTTTTTTTTTTATTTTTTTCTTTTAGGACTTTTATTTATTTGACAGAAAGATCACAAGTAGGCTGAGCAGCAGGCAGAGGGGAGGGGAAGCAGGTTCCCTTCAGGGCTCGATCCCAGGACCCTGAGATCATGACCTGAGCCGAAGGCAGAGGCTTAACCCATTGAGCCCCCCAGGTGCCCCCCCAGGGTACCTTTTTGAGATGAGAGACTTATTTTTATATGTCTAGAGAGGTTTTGATATTTTTCATTTTAAGGATTTTAACACAAAGGTTAGTTGTTTGGAATCCTTCTGTATTGGTAATTAGAATCTTTTCCTTATGGACTCAGTTGAATGCTTTGTGATGTATACAAAACATCAGTCTTTTTCTGTCTGAATTTGCTCTGGGGAGGCTAAGTTTGTGTGGGTCACTTGTGACTTTAAAATACAAAGTAGCAGGTTACCAAAATCTATAGCAATAGGGGGAACAAGTGGATAAACAGATCCTTTCTAACCCTGTTCACTTTGAGGGTTCATCAAGCAAGACTTACATTGTTTTCAATCAATATATTTTAGTGACAAGTTTGCTATCAGGGAATTTAAAGAAGAAACTATTGTACACATGTGGTGGAGAATAGGGGGGCAGAAGTGGAGGTATGTGTCACTGCAATAAATTGAGTTGCATCACGGTTTTACCATGAGCAGACTCAATCTCACCAGGAAAGATAGGGGAAACTAGGTTTATGGAAAGCGGGGTGTCTGAACCGTGGGAAAGATCCCTCTGGGTCTGATGAGGACAAGGTTTAGAAAGCTGAGCTACAAGGGGCAAACTTGGGAGTGATTTATCAGGTCTTGGGTGTTTTTTGCTTTAAAAAAATTTTTTTTTTTAAATTTTTAAGATTTTATTTATTTATTTGTCAGAGAGAGAGAGAGCACAAGCAGGGGGAGCAGCAGGCAGAGGGAGAAGCAGGATCCCCGGTGAGCAGGGAACCTGATGTGGGACTCTATTCCAGGACACGGGAATCAGGATCCGAGCCCAAGACAGTCACCCAGTCAGTTGACTGAACCACTCAGGCATTCCCAGGTTTTGTTCTTTTATTATTTTATTTTATTTTATTATTACTATTTTTTTTAGTTCCTCTCACCCCCAGGGGCTCCTCAACCTGGGGCAGTTTTGTTATTTCAATCTTTTACTCTTTCCTTTGTCTTAGTACTCTCCTTTTCTCCGTCTCCTCCTGCCTTTGCTGAATATATATATATATATATATATATATATATATATATATATATACTGTTCTTTTGTAGATCCTTCTCTAGAAGATGATAGGGACCTCCACAGCAAAAGAACAGAACAGCACAATTTCCCAAGGTGTGCATTCATTAGAGCTACTATCCTCCAAGAGGAAGAAAGGACCTCACAGAGTTCTTAACTCTCTCCAGAGCTTGCTGTATACTTTCCCACCAGAAACTTAGGTTGCCATGTATGTGGTTTGGGACAGAATTCATTTTCAGAAATATCCCAAAGGTGTTCAGGGTCAAGGAAAAAGGTGATGGTAAAGCTGCAGGTAGTGTGCTGCTTTGAGTTAAACCTGCTTTGCTTTCTTTCTTTCTTTCTTTTCTTTTTTTTTTTTTTAAGATTTTATTTATTTATTTGACAGAGAGATCACAAGCAGGCAGGCAGAGAGAAAGGGGGAAACAGGCTCCCTGCTAAGCAGAGAGCCCGATGTGGGGCTTGACCCCAGGACCCTGAGACCATGACTTAAGTTGAAGGCAGAGGCTTAAACCACTGAGCCACCCAGGTGCCCCTGGTTTCTTTTTAAGATCTTTTTTTTTTTTTAAAGATTTTATTTATTATTTATTTGACAGACAGAAGTCACAAGTAGGCAGAGCAGCAGGCAGAGAGACAGGAGGAAGCAGGCTTCCCGCTGAGCAGAGAGCCCGATGCGGGGCACCCCTAAGATCTTATTTTTAAGTAATCTCTACACTCAATGTGGGGCTCAAAGTCATAACCCCGAGATGAAGAGTCAGTCGCATGCCCCACCGACTGGCATCCCCCAAGCCTACTTTTCTTGATGGAGTTCATACATTGGCTCTGCAGGCAAAAACCAGAAAGGAGGCCCCCAAAAGTTTGGAAAACTCATGGATATTTATTCTGGAAGGTGGTCTTTATCTTTATTATTTATTTATTTAAAGATTTTGGGGCACCTGAGTGGCTCAGTGGTTTAAAGCCTCTGCCTTCGGCTCAGGTCATGGTTCCAGAGTCCTGGGATCGAGCCCTGCATCGGGCTCTCTGCTCAGCGGGAAGCCTGCTTCCTCCTCTCTCTCTGCCTGCTGCTCTGCCTACTTGTGATCTCTGTCAAATAAATAAATAAAATCTAAAAAAAAAAAAAGATTTTATTTATCCATTTGAGAGAGCAGAGAGAGAGACAGAGAGAGAGAGGAAGAGAGAAAGAGAGCATGGCAGCGGGAGGGAGGGACGGAGGGAGAGGGAGAAGCAGACTCCCTGACGAACAGGGCGCAAGATGGGGAGCGCAATCCTAGGACCTGGAGATCATGACCTGAGCTGAAGACAGATGCTTAACTAACTGAGCCACCTGGGTGTCTCGGTTTTTTTTTTTTTTTAAAGATTTTATTTATTTATCAGAGAGAGAGAGAGGGGGAGAGAGCGAGCACAGGCAGACAGAATGGCAGGCAGAGGCAGAGGGAGAAGCAGGCTCCCTGCTGAGCAAGGAACCCGGCGTGGGACTTGATCCCAGGACGCTGGGACCATGACCTGAGCCAAAGGCAGCTGCCCAACCAACTGAGCCACCCAGGTGTCCTGCCGATTTTTTTTTTTTTAAGTAGGGTCCACGCCCAGTGTGGAGCACGGGACTTAAAGTCAGGACCTGGAGCTCAAGAGTTGAATGCTTAACTAACTGAGGCACTCAGGCATCCCAGGAATGGTTGCCTTTAAAAACATTTCATTATGAGGGGGCACCTGGATGGCTCAGCTGGTTAAGTGTCTGCCTTTGGCTCAGGTTATGATCCCAGGCTCCCTGCTCACTGGGAGTCTGCCTCTCTCTCTGCCCACCCCCACTAATGCTCTCTCTCTTGTTCACTCTCAAATAAGTAAATAAAATCTTCTTAAAAAAATTTCATCATGATAAGATGAGCTCGTCTTTGGATCTCAAAAGCACCTCCAAGAGACCTCTCACTGACCTATCCACAACCCTTTCTTTCCCTCTCACTTTACCCTTTTAAATTATGTTCATTCTGACCTCCTCTTGGCAACATCTGCACCTGTTCTTGTGTGTGCCTCCGTCATTAATCAGTAAACGCTGTGAGGGCAGGGATCTTGTGTGTTGTGTGTCTTGTTTACAGGCCTAGAGCCTAGAACTGTAGATATACAACAAAGATTTGAATGGGTTAATCAAATTTTTTAAAGTTTTTTTTTCTTAGGGGGCACCTGGGTGGCTGGGGTTCGGGTTGTGGTCTCAGGGTCCTGGGATTGAGCCCCCGCATCGGGGAGCCTGTCTCCCTGCCACCCTCTGCCTCCTTTCTGCCCACTTGTTCTCTCTCTCTCTCTCTGTCAAATAAATAAATAAATAAATCTTAAAAAAAAAAAGTTTATTTTTTTTAGTAATCTCTACACCCAAAGTGGGGTTCAAACTCACAGCCCCAAGATCAGGAGTCACATGCTCTTACTACTGAGCCAGCCAGGTGCTAAGAATTAATGACTGTCCTAAAGTCACCTCTCATACAGCCTTTACAGAGATTACATCAACCCAGCCATGTCTGATTAGATACAAATGTGCCACGATCGTGGCTGATACCGAATCACGGAACCGAAAGGTCTTTACAGAGAACTTGCAGTAAGCTCTACATTTGCAGAATGTAATTACAAATTTCAACCCGGCTAGGGATACCACATCAATTAATTCGAGTCTCATTAAGTGCAGGTTAACTTAAGAATTTCATATGTGAGCAAATCAGCTGAGACGTTTCTTTTCCAGAATTAGTATTCTGTATTAATACCAAAGTATTAATACAGCACTGGAAGCTTCGGTTCTATTCATTGGTAGCCAAAGATCAGCGGCGGGTTTCTCGAGATGCTCCGTTGCGTCCACTAGATGGCGCTACCATCTCGGCGTGGCGGACGGATCCCCGTGATTAGTAAAGTGAGGGCTCTTGCTCCGTTGGAGGTCATTCCCTGGGTGTGTAAACAAGCTGGAGAAATGCCCTGCCCACGCCAGGCCTGCCTGTGGTGACTCCACCTTTATGTGGTAACCGTCCTTTCTGTGAATACTGTTCCTTAAGGGAGAACCACGATTTGTAGCTGGACACAAACAAGAACATTGCTCCTACTCTCCATGGAGGGAGGATAATTAAGAAATTGGGGGTGAAATGGAAGAGGCAGAGCTACGGATGTTTGTTGGGTTTTCTGGGTCGGGGGTTTTACAGTGAGGGCTTCATCTCCCTCAGTTATCTGCTCAGCATTCCGCTGTCTCTTGCATTCCTGTGAACCTGGGCAGTCATACTCAGGGCTCGGAGAGAGAAGGTGCCACATTGCCTAAGGCATGGCGAGTCACTCTGTCTGATCACAGAGTCCTCGTACATGGGACTGGCTTGGAAGGAAAGATCCTAAAGAACTGCTGGGCTGGGGTCTCCTGCTGTTCTCTGTGTCCATCTTGGAGCTGGTAAGCCAAGGTCCCGTGCCTATCCCACACTGTTCTTTGGTAAGCTGGTACTGGCCCCAGGGGCTACCCCCAGGGCACTTCCGGTGTGCGAATGGAAGGCCCTGTGTGTGTGCATACAGTTTTCCTCTACCTGCCGTGGCTGCCCCACCTTTCAAGTCTATTATAGTGGTGCTTTTTCTGCCTTTTGTTTCTGCTTGATTTGACTGAGTAGGAAGCATAGGAGGTGTTTTGTTTTGGGGGGGCTTTGGGGGTAGGGTTTTTTGGTACCTTCAGGAATTTACAGAGGGGTTTTTTTCTTTTGTTTTCTTGATTTCCAATTGCCCCATGTTTTTAGACACCTGCCTCTGAACAGCTATGACCTTCCCCAAGACAACCTGCTGTGAGTCACAGCGTGATCAGCCTGGGGGGTGTGGCCCAGTAATGCCTGAGAGATGGCAGTTTTTTTTTTAGAAGAATATTGGCTTACAGAAGACAGGTCCTGCTGGGAAGTCAAAGGGCTGAAGCAGGTGCATGTACTTGCAGTTAATTTCCCAAGTCACTTCAGGTGGGATGACAAGTTCCGCTGGTGTCCCTTCTTATGCCTCCCATCTGGCGTAGACCCCCTTCAGGGTCCATTGGGAATATTTACCTTCCTTGATCAGGTTTCATCCTCCCCCTAAAGGCTTCCCTGATGATGACTCCATCTGTGTTTCCTCACGGAGTTCATTACATGGTTTTCAGTGTCACAGCCCCCTGTCCCCTTTCCTCTCACTGTTCCTGTCACGCTGAGTTGTAACTGTTTGCATTTCTATTTCTTCCGGCAGACCGTCCCTTCTTTGCTGGAAGGGTCCTTAGCATCCTAACCAGAATGTCTTAGGTGCACAATATACTTTGCTTTAACTCCAGTGACAGTTTCCAGAGCCACCTTCTCCCAGCGGACAGTCTCCCCGCCAACACACACAATTAAGTAATGTGTTGATTCAGGTGTTTCAAAAAAGTAATTAAATGTGTGGAAAGCTCTATCTTCGGTGCATACATCATGCTTATTGATAGTACTTGAGATGTTTTTGAGAAGCTAGTACTACTAGTGGTGACTTTAAACCTATGGTTTTAAATCATTTGATGTCATGTCTTCATTACTAACCTTTCAAGTGACAGCATGAGGTTCATTGAAACTCGATCAGTCATGAAATGCACTTCCTCATTGGGTAAAATAGAGCATTTCCATTATGCAAAAAATGTTCCCTCATGCTCCCCCCACCCCCCCAGTAAGATCTATGTGCAACGTGGGGCTTTAACTCAAGACTCTGAAATCCACAGCTTCATGCTCTATGGACAGGACCGAGCGAGCCAGGTGCCCCTCCCTCATACTCTCCTATTCAACCAGCCCACAGCTTTTGGCAGCCAATGATCTGTTTTTGGTCACTATTTTACCTTTTCTAGAGTTTCATAAAAATGGCAGTTTACATACAGTTATGTACCCTTTTGTGTCTGGCTTGTTTAATCTGGTGTCCTACATTTGAAATCCCTTTCTGGTATTGGGTTTATTGGTCATCCACCCTTTAAACTGCTGGCCAATATCTCAGTGTATGAGCTCACCACAATTCATTCATTCATTCACTAGGAGGTGGACAGTTGTTTACAGTTTGTGGCTATCGTGACTAAAGCTGCTGTGAACATTGCCATACAAGTGTTTCTATGGACACACATTTTCAGTCCTTTTGGATGAATGTAGGAGTGAGATGGCCGGATCATATGGTAAGTATATGTTTGACCTTATAAGGAAAGCACTTCCAGTTTCCCACAGTGGCTGTACCACTTGGCAGTGATGGACCCCCGTGCTTCCTACTGCTTGATATTGTAAGTCTTTTGAAGTTTAGCTATTCTGGTGGATGAATAGTGGTAATCTTACTCTAGTATAAATTTGCATTTCCTTGATACTTAATGGTATAGAGCATCTTTTCACATGTTTATTTGTAATAGCAAATATCCACCTTGGTGGTGATCTTAGGTTTATTTTATTAGCCAAGATTGTGTGTGTGTGTGTGTGTGTGTGTGTGTGTGTGTGTATTGGGGGGCTTAGATAGAAAGCCCTTACCATGTATATGTTTTGCAAATATTTTCTCCCAGTCTCCCTTATTATTTTCCTAATAATGTCCTTTAAGAGCAAAATTTAAAAATTTTGTAGGAGTCCAGTTTATCGATTCTTTTTTCCACAGTCCGTGCTTTTTGTGCCATTTCTCAAAACTCTTTTCCTAATGCAAGGCTACAAATATTTTTGCTAACCTTTTTTTCTAGAAATTTTATAGATTTAACTCTGATATTTAAGTCTATGATTCATTTTTTAAAAATAGATTTATTTAGTTTTAGAGAGGGTGAGAGAGAGCGTAAGTATGGGGAAAGGCAGGGGGAGAGGGAGAGAATCTCAAGCAGACTCTGTGCTGAGCTTGGAGCCTGACGAGGGGCTCCATCCCATGACCCTGAGATCATGACCTGAGCTGAAACCCAGAGTTGGATGCTTAACTGACTGAGCCACCCAGGTGCCCCTACAATCCATTTTGAGTTAACTTTTGTATATGGTATGAAGTAACAGTTGAAATTCATGTTTCTGCATATAGATAGTCAACTGCTGAAAAGACTATCCTTTCTCCATTGAATAATCTTGGCATATTTAAAAAAAAATTAGTTGACTATATGTTTGGGTTTATGTCTGGACCCTCTTTTTTACTGATTTGTATCTCTGTCCTTACATGAACACCACACTATCTTGATTACTATAACTTTGTGGTAAATCTTAGAATCACTTTTTCCTTTTCTGAAATTGTCTCAGCTCTCCTTTGTTGCATTTATATTCAAATTTTAGAGCCAGTTTATGAATATTAATTCTACCAAAAAAAAAGGCTGCTGAGTTATTGAATGGGAGTACACTGACTTTAGAGATTAATTTAAGTAGAATTGACCACTTAGTAATACTGACTCTTCTGATTCATACTGCATTTATTTGGCTCTTTTGAAAGTTTTCTCAGCAGTGTTGTGTACTTTTCAAAATACTGATCTTGTACATATTTTGTTACCTTTGTCCCTAAATATTTCTCTTTTTGATAATATTATAGAGTATACTTTTTAAAAATTCATTGTCTAGTTCTTTACTACAATGAATATATGGAGATGTAATTTTTGTATATTGGTCTTGTATCCTGTGACCTTAAGGTTTTATACATTGATAATTAGATCTTAGAGTAAATAAAAAGTTTGCGTCTCTTTCCAATCTGTATGCCTTTTATTTCTTTTTTTTCTTGCATTACTGTGCCGGCTAGGATATTTAGTACATTGTTGAATAGAAATGGTGAGAGCATAGTCTTGCCAGTAGGATTGGTGTTTCCTTTTCTTTCATTCCTAGTGTTTGTAATTTATGTCTTTTCTCCTTCTCCTTTTTATTTCTCATCAGTTTGGCTAGAGGTTTATCAATTTTATTGATCTTTATAAAGAACCAGCTTTTGGTTTCATTGATTTTTCTCTATTATTTTGCTGTGCGTTGTGTTCCAGTCCACTAACTTCTGATTTGTAGTCCATTTCCTTCTTTCTGCCATGAATTATGTGATCTATTTTATATATCTCGATTTACAGATGAAGAACCTACCCAAGGTTACACAGCTCGGAAGAATGCCCGAGAATGGGCACTTACACCCAGCCTGGCTCCAGCAGTCCCTGCTGCTCTCCTTTCCCAAACTCTTCATAGATGACATGGAAATAGGGTTAGAGTTCGAATAAATGAGTACTCTTAATTGGGTACATGTTGGGGAAAGGGAGCGATGAAAGGGTAGGGGGCCAAAGGACATTTTGAGTAGGAAAAACAGCTTTAGAGAAAATGTAAAAAGGGAAGAATATAGAAAGCATGTTGGGGGAATGGCTAAGAGGCGAGTCAAGCAGGGTATGGGTTGTTCGGGATGGAGAAATGTCGTGGAGGGTAAAGTTGTTACTCTAAATGGTAGAGTACTTTGAAGGTCATGCTAAAATTTGATCTGTTTCATTCTACATGAGACAAGCCAGCAAGGTAGTGACATGGTCAAACTTGTTCCTTTGGATTACCTCTTGGGTCATTGGGTGGATGGATTGAGCTGAGGAGAAGCTAGAATGGATCAAGTGGAACATTCTTCTACAAGTATGGATATGAAGTAATGAGCTCAACCAGAGGTACGGTTAGACCGGAAGGGAGGAGTTATAGAGGTATTAGAGTTGGCAGGACTCAGACGCTGATTAGATAAAGGGAAAGGAGAAATTATAGATGTGTCATCTTTCCTATCTCTGGTAACAAAGAGGAGGGTGATGTTATTAATTGAGCTAGGGAATTCTGAAAGAGGAGTAGGTTGGTGGAGGGAGATGTAAGAACTCTGCTTTACATGGATAACTGATCATTTTTAGCATCTTCTCCATCTGCAGGAAGCAGCCAGTTGAGCCATCTAAGGGAGATTCTGTAGGGCAGTTCCAGTGGAGGAGGGAAAGAAAGGAATGGTTTGGGTAAAGAGAGATGGAATTCACAGACCAAAAGCAGGTTTGGAATGATTTCCCTGAGCAGAAAATAGCATGGAGGTTTGGAGAGGTCTTAGGAGTAGCTTGGATCAGCACTTGGTTCCCCTATCAAAACCCCTATCAACTACCCTATCCAAATTTTCTCCCAGGTCTAAGCTTGGTCAAGAATCAGCTGACCCTTCAAGGAAGGCTCGAGCCAGGAGCATTATGGGAGGTGGCCAGGGTGGAAAGAAGATTAAAGGATCCCTCCTAGATCTTTCAGACTCCTGGGAGCTCCTTATGACTCTAGAGGCTGGGGGAGTGGCTCAGGAGTGATTGAGATCAAATCTCCTGCCACCCTCGTGGGATGAGGACCCAGAGCAGATCACATTTTATTTAAAATAATAAAAGATTATGGGGTGTCTGTTTGGCTCAGTCAGGTGAGCATACAACTCTTGATCTCAGGATCAGGAGTTCAAGCCCCACGTTGGGTATAAAACTTTGTTTAAAAAATGAGAGGAAAAGAAAACATTATGACATTTCTTACTCCCCAGCATACTTATAAGTGTTAGGACTACTCAGTTTAAAAAGTTTGATTTATGTATCTGTCTCTCAGTAAACCATAAACTCCTAAAGATTCACTGGGCCCAGTGCCTAGCCAGAGCTTGGCTGACTCTCATTAATTTGTCCATTCAGTGTCTTTTATGAACACAGAGAGAGAGACCCTGTACTATGGTTGAGTATTCTTTTATTCATCAGAGACTTACTGAGTACTTACTGTGTGCCGAGCCAAGAGCAGAGAACACAGATGTGAACAAGACTGGCAAGGTCTTTACTCTCAAGCTTACGTCTTAGATGGGGGAGTTGATATACACAAACAAAAAAATGGAACAAGATAGCATCAGGTGGTGATGCAAGCCTTGAAGATAATGGAAGAGAAAAATCTGATAGGGAGAAACTTGGGGAATGACTCTGGACATATTCATGAGGGTAACTTTGACCTCATACCTGAATGGTAGGAGGGAGTGAATCATGAGGTGATGGGGGGAAGGGAGGGTTGGGAAGAAGGGGGAGTGAACTAGGAGATGATAGTGGATGGGAGTCAAGGGCCAGATCATGTAGAGCTTACAGAAAAAGGAAATTCTAAGTGTAATTGGAGTGTTTGATCTGGTAGATATGTGGTGCTATAATCATATTTTCGCTTTGTGAAGATCCTCTGGCTCTTGTATGAAAAATGAGTGGGCCAAATGAGGAAGGAAGGAGACCAGATGAACAGGGTATTGGGAGGGTCTAGGTGGGACATGATGGAGGCTTGGACCAGGTGATGGTGGAGGTAGAAAGAGGGTATATCTGGATGGAGATCCAGCCAATTGGACATAGAATGTGAGATAATGGAGGAGATCTTGGGTGACTCCTGGGTGAGATGATCAACCATCTTGGTTTGCCTGAGACTGAGGAGTTTCCTAGAACAGGGTTTTCAGGGTTAAAAACAAGGACAAGTCCCAGGGAAACCAGGACAGGTGGTCACACTACTCCTAGGTTTGGGGGCCAAGCAATGAAGTGATTATTGATTGTGCTGTATACTGAAATAAAGAGCACTCCAGGAGAACAGATTTGGAGCCATACATCAAGAATTCTAACATCCATGTGGAGGAGCGGACAACTGGATATATGCATCTGAAGCTGAAGGGAAAGGTTAGAATCAGATAGAAATCTGGGAGCCAGCAGTCTCTAGATAGAATTTAACACAGTGGGGGAGATCACCCAGGGAGAGTGTGAGGTGATGGGGGGAAGGGAGGGTTGGGGAGAAGGGGGAGTGAACTAGGAGATGATAGTGGATGGGAGTTACGTAGAGTACGGCATCAGGTTGAGGGTGAAATTTGGATTATCCCAACATTTTGAGGTTAAGCAGAAGGGAAGCAGTTACGCAAGAGATTAAGAAGGAATAGGCAGTGAAGTGGGAGGTATGTGGTAAGAATGTGGTATCGTGAAAGCCTGGAGGAAGAAAAAGAGTTTCCTGAAGGTCAGAATGGCCAAATATCACTCAGTACAATGACGACAAAAAAGTGGACTTAATAAAGACAGTCCCTGAGAGAGAGAGAGAGAGAGAAACCAAGAAACAGACTCTTAACTACAGAGAACAAACTGGTGGGTTACCAGAGGGGAGGGGGCAGGGGGTGGGTGAAACAGTGATGTGTCCTGATGAGCGCAGGTGATTAAAATAAAAACAGGAAAGGAAGGGAGGGAGACTGTCCGTGCTCCCAAGGAGTTCTAGTCTTGTGGGGCGACTGAAAGTCCATTGCCATACAGGGATGACCAGCACAGGACGCCGGGCAAGGACGGGGGACTCCACTCTGGGCTGCACCTTGCAGGAGAGTGGAAAACAAGAGCCGACAGAGGCGGGTTCTGCAGGCGGAGGAGCCCCCCCTCCCCCCGCTTCCCCACACAAAGGCATGGGCAACTGTAGGGGTTTCGGGGACGGCTGGGGGAACAGACAGTGGGTACCCAGGGCGGGGGTCCAGCTGCCAAACGCATCACCCAAGATGAGATCCCTAAAGCGTCTGTTGGACTTCGTGAGCTGGAAATAAGTGCTTATCTTCATAAGCACTTAACAGCCTAGTTTTATCCATGTTCAAGGAGCTGCGGGGGGGCAGAAGCCAGACTGTGAGTAACTGGGAGGCACAGAATGGGGCACTGGGGGAAGTGGAAGGAAGGAGAGTAGGGGATATGGTAGCTAGCTGCGGGCGTGGGTGGGCGTGGGAGCGGGGCTTACTGAGCAGGCACGTGCATCTTTATGTGTGCGTGTGCGTGTGCACACATGCTTGAGGGGAACAGACACCAGAAGAGAGGGAACGTGTGACAGTACAGGGGGGAGGAGACAACTGACGGAGGAAGCTGTCTGAGGAGCCGGTGAGGGACAGGCGCTCACGAGATGTGAACACGGTGGAGAAGGGGGAGTTTGGACGCAGGAGGAAGGAGAGCCAGAGGGGCGGAAACACAGGGGAGGTCACACCCGTGGGCCTAGGGAGATGGAACTACGTGGTCCAGTCAAGGCTGTGTCTTCTGACTTCCCTTGTTCCCCCTTGGCTTGCCGGTGGGGTCTGTTACAGTGCCGCGGGCCGGAAGACGGGCCATACACCCAGCAAGAGGCAGGCGGCAGGTGGAGAGTGAGTGACAGGGGCAGCCACCTGGTTCCCCCCCTCCGGGGACCTGGGGCGATGCTCTCCAGGGCCTGAGAGCAGCGAAGGGGGACAGATGAATCGGGAGGGTAGTTTTGCAGCACGCGTACACTGGAGGACAAGCGGATACGCTGTGGCCCCCTGTGAGTTTGGGCTGATCAGCACAGGAAGTGAAACAAGGCTTTCGTGGATCGATTAGGAGGCAATCTGAGAAGCCAGAGATACTGTAGGAAAGCAAGGAACAGGTGGGAACGGAAGAGAGGAAGGAGGGTGTTAGAAGGAGCCAAACTGTCTCAGAAAGTGGGATATTCAAGTTCATGTTTTCCACGTTGGAGTAAATCTGGGTGGTCGGACGGTTTAAGGCATGGCCTTGGGTGTGGGGAACTTACTGGAGTGGGGCCGACTGGCCCTGGAGACGAGGACAGTGAGGCATGGTGGGGTTAGGACACTGGATAGTTCATTCACACTGGCACTGAAATCACCCCGAATGAGAGGGAGACGAGGCGTGGTGAGGAAGACGCTGAACCGGGAACCAAGGTCTCGGATGAGTGTGTGGCAGAGACCAGCAGGTGGGTGTTAGCAGACAAGAGGGAAAGAAACCCGTTGGCTGCAGGCCGGAGCCAGTTCTACATGAAGAGAGAAGCATAATGGTGCCTTACGCACTGACTGAACTAAACTGAGCCAAAGTGCTGTGTTAGTTCCAGGAAATGCCCAAGTCAGCCCCAGCTGCCATTTTCTAGGCAAACCCGAGGTCAGACGTTCAAGTCAGCACAACGAGAACATTGCTTGAGCTGTGGATTCCAGAAAGGACTCTGAGAAGAAGTAACAGGCGGACTCTGGGCCCATCTTGCTGGTTCCACCTGGCCCATCTCTTGCCCCAGCAAAGGACCGACCCTCTTCAGTCCTCCCCTCCCCCTCTGGGGAGCTGCCAGGGCCAGTGCTCCGCTCCACGACGCAGTCCTGGCAGGAGAAATCAGCCAGCCATCTTGGGCTGGCGTCCTTCCCAGGAGAAGCCAGAGCAGAGCCTTTGAGATGGAGCTGAAGGGGGCACATTTCAGGCGCACTTCTCACCCATGAGCAAGGGCTCATTAGCCAAACGATCATCTTCCCAGGCCCGTTGTCAGACCGACTTAAAAATAACCTGAGCTGTCTCCCCACCCCGCTGCAGGGGAGTGCAAGTCGCTTCCTGCTCAGACAGAACCCACCCAAACCTCAGCCCTTCTAGAACACTCGCACCATCCGCACATTCCTCCTGGAGAGGGATGTGAACACACTCCAGGCTCACTACTCCCTCTTGTTCTCCGAACTCACTAGCCTCACGTTGCTCACTCTCCTTCGCAGATCCCTTCTCATTACCTTGACCTTTGAGAATTGGCGTGCCTCAGCTTTCAGGCCTTGATCTCCGCCTCCTCCCTACCTGCACTCATTTCCTTTGTGACCTCAACCAGCCTCGTGGCTTTACTACCATCTAATCCCGAAAAATGCCGAATGTGTTTCCCCTACTCCCGAGACAGACTCTCATCGTAGATATCCAGTCACCTCCTTGGCATCCCCACTTGGGTATCTCAGAGGCATCTCCGGCTTAACATGCTTGGAACTGAACTTGAGTTTCCCCACTCTTTCTCCTGCCACACCCTCTCCTCCCGCGGCCGCCTCCTGCTTAGTCATTGGCAACTCCTTCCTCCAGTGGCTCAGGCCGAACACCTCAGAGTCATCCTGACTCCTCCCTTCTCCTCCCAGCCCGCTTACAGTCTCTTCTACCAGCCAGTCCGTCTGCTCTGCCTTCAACAGATACCGAGGATCTCACCCTTTCACGCTGCAACAGCACGAACTAAGCTACCCCCATGTCTTGCTTGGATTATTGCAATAGCCTCTTACCTGAGGTATGAGGTTCTCCACCTCATGCAGTATAATAGCAAAGTTCCTTACAAAGTTCCTTGAATGATGCAGCTTCCCTCACCTCCTATTCCTCATTCTCTCTGCTTCAGCTACACTGGCCTCTTTGTGTCTCAAACATTCCAAGAATGTTTCTGCCTCAGGGCCTTTGCACTGAATTCCACTGCCTAGAACACATTCTCCCCAAAGCCACATGGTTGGTTCTCTCAATTTTTCCAAGTTTTTCTTCAAATGTCATTCTTCTCAGTGAGGTCTTTCTGTGTACCCTACATATGGAACATATGGAACATCAGAGGTCAGCATCTACTAGACTCCCGCCTCCTTTACTCTCCATTGTCCTCAGGAAACTCATCATTGCCTGAGACTATATATATATCCGTTAAGCATAAATTCTATTGGACTTTGTTTTAAAATTCCTGAATCCTCTGTAGCTAGAACAGTACCTGGCCCATAGAAGGTCCCAAATATCTGTGGGGTAATTGTGGCTGAATTCAGTCGGCTGTAGGGAAACCTCAGCATCCTACAGTCTTCTGGGTACCACCACTAGTACAGCAGCTTTCATCATAAAAACGTCCTCTCTCAAGCCCTTCTAGAAGCACTAATTAAGTCACTTGCTTGTCTCGGCTTTTATGTATTTACACACACCTATGGAATCCTAGCTGAGATGTCCCTTGTCTTTTTCCTTGCTTCCTAGTCCCTATAAGAAAGTTAACGCGGGGGTGGGGGCACCTGGGTGGCTCAGTGGGTTAAAGCCTCTGCCTTTGGCTCAGGTCATGATCCCAGGGTCGTGGGATCAAGCCCCGCATCGGGCTCTCTGCTCAGCAGGGAGTGTGCTTCCTCCTCTCTCTCTGCATGCCTCTCTGCCTACTTGTGATCTCTGTCTGTCAAATAAATAAATAAAATCTTTAAAAAAAAAAAAAAAGAAAGTCAACAGGGGCAGATGACCTAGTCTGCAGGTGAACATTAACCATGACCATTAACACCAGGACGCACTAAAAATTACTCCTGTTATTCTTTATAGAGCAGAGGAATCTGGTGTAATCTTGTAACTATGTAAGCCTCTCAGCCAAATATGTTGACGTGGTAAAGTCAACGTCTTGAAACCTAGCTTTCTGTTGATCAGGTTTTCAGGAGTCCAGAGTTGTGATCCCAGTGTTACTGTGGAATTGTCCCAACTCTGGGTTCTTCTTGGGTTTTCCAGTGTCCTCCAGGGGGAAGATGCAGGCTTTGGACGAGGTGATCAGTAAGATCTTTTCTTGATCTAAAATTGTGGTTTTCTTGGAAGAGAACTTTCTTGTTCTTGCATCACTAAAATGCAGCTGGTTATCTCATTGGTTTTCCCAAAGAAACATTGTTTACACCAAAGGAACAAAAGCACAAGACACTGTGACCTTTGTGTTGGTCCGGGGCAGAAACCCAATTCAGACTGGCTGAAGCCACGAAGGGCACCTACAGGCTGAAATCCCAGGGATGCAGATTTCAGCGAGCCGGGTCCGGGGGCTCATGGGATGGAAGGGGGTACCGGGGTCTCTTCACCTCACACTCCACTTTCTCTTATACTGGTTTCCCTTTCAGCCTTCTGCTCGAGGACCCCAGGAGCACCAAAGTGACAGCTGCCAGCTTCAAAGCCAAGAGAAAAAGGGCTTCTACCCAAGAACTCTGGGGTCTTTTTAAAACCTACATCTCCTTGATTTGGTCGGAGTCGCGTGTCCTCTCTTGAGCCGATCACTACGGCCAGGGGAACAGAAAGTCAGACTAGCCCTATCTGGGTCACAGCCCCAGCCCCCTGACCTCCAACAGACCTGGGGTTGGGGTGAGGTCAGCCCATCCAACCACGCGGGCAGAGAGTAGCCGGAGGGAGGAGGTCAGAAGGAAACTCAGGGAGCTCTGAACAGAAGAAAGGGGATTAGATATTGGACAAGTAAGAATGGTAGACCTGTATTCTAGGCCTCATTAAGGGCTAATTTTCTTATAGGTACTGTTTTAATTTCCCCTAGCTGCTGTAACAAATCATAATCAGGGCAGCTTAAAACAACCCAGATCTCTTCTCTCAGAGTTCTGGAGGCCAGAAGTCCAAAAATCAAGGTGTTGCCTGGCCCACACTCCCTCTGGAGGCTCTGGGGAAAAATTCTTTCTTTGCCTCTTCCAGCTTCTGGTGGCTGTGGCTATTTTTGATTTGGGGCTGTATCGATTCAATCTCTTTCTCGGTGGTCACATTGCCCCCCCACCCCATCTGTTTCAAAGCTCCCCTAGCCTGTCCCTTATTGAGGACACTTGTCATGGAATTTAAGCACCCACCCAAGTAATCAGGATAATCTCCCCATCTCAGGATCTTTAATTTAATTACATCTATAAAGACCTTGTTTCCAAATAAGGTCACATTCATAGATTCCAGGGGTTTGACATGGACAGCTTTTGGGGGGCTGTTTCTCAACGCACCTCCCGTACTAAGCCAGAAGCATAGGGACATGTAAGTGACTAAGGCCTCAAAATGAATGAGAGAATCAGAATCATTTCTAAATATGACTGATGTATTTTATCCAGGGGCTTTGTTGCCTTTTAAAGAAGTAAAATAGGGTGCCTGGGTGGCTCAGTGGGTTAAGCCGCTGCCTTCGGCTCAGGTCATGATCTCAGGGTCCTGGGATCGAGTCCCGCATCGGGCTCTCTGCTCAGCGGGGAGTCTGCTTCCTCCTCTCTCTCTCTCTCTGCCTGCCTCTAGCCTACTTGTGATCTCTCTCTGTCAGATAAATAAATAAAATCTTTAAAAAAAAAAAAAGAAGTAAAATAAAAACTGCTGCAGGGAAAAACAAACAACTAAATTTTTAACCAGCCCACAAAGCATGCACGGTTTTTATCTCAACATACTAACGCTCCTGCCCTCTTCAACACGTAACTGTTGAAACAATGGCTGTTTTTATTTGCTCTTTCTACGCCTTTTCTGCCTTATTTTTAGCTCCTTTGATAAAATATCTTTTGTTTGTTTTATTTATTTGAGAGAGAGAGCAGGAGCAGGGAGAGCAGCAGAGGGAGAGGGTGAAGCCAATTTTCCACTGAGCTAGGAGACCGATGCGGGGCTCGATCCCAGGACTCAGAGATCATGACCTGAGCTGAAGTCAGATGCTTAACCAGACTAAGCCACCTGGGTACCTTTAAAATGTCTTTCTTAGCAGTATTAATACGGATCATAACTGAAGAACAAGACCTTGAATGGAAAAATCACTGGTGAGAATACAGCACAATTGGAAAAGTATTTTCAAAATGGATTTTTTATTTCAAATGAGTAAAAAAGAAACGTTCAAAATTTCAACTGCCAGCCTTTTCTTGTCTAGGTAAAGGTTCCAAGGAACCCCAGGCTGGGTTAGAGATACATAATGCAAAAATCTCGTGAAGAAATCAACAGGAACCCCTACACCTCAAGGAAGACAGTGGCAGAATACATGTTTTCAAATATATGTCATTTCATCCCTGTTTCCACCCACATTCGGCCCAAGCAGCTGCCTTTACTGGTTGCTCAGGTTGGACTGGAAGTGCACAGGCTGCTGGTATTTTCCCTGGGGGCATCTTGGCAGTCATTCTGGTGGTTCAGATCCTTCCATATCACAGGGGCTGGGCGGTGGCTCCATGCTGCATTGGCAGGACGAGTCTTACAGGTGTTTCACGAGACAGGGAATGGAGTTGGGGGGCGGTGTCTGATCCCTGGTCCTTTCAGGCTCCCCAGCTCCGGAACTCAGGGGCACAGATCCTTACCTACGAGTCTTAGGCCCAGCTCCACTTTGCTGTCCAATGAAGCTTTCTCAGCTGGAAGCCCACTGGCCCTGAGAAGGGAGGAAAAAACTGGGTGTTAGAGGCTTCTGGTGCCCTTCCGCATCTGTAGAATGGGCTCAGCTTCCACCTGGCACCCAGGAAATCAACTTGCATATGTCAGCAGAGTGAATTCCCAGAGTTGGAGGCACGATGACATAATGGCAAGTGTTCTGGCCTTCTCTGTCCCCACTTGCTCAGTGACCTTAATCAGCCTCTTCTCATCATAACTTCTCAGTTTCCCATCTTTAACACAAGGATTGGACTAGATGTTCCCTGAGGCATCTTCCAGCTTCATTATCTAGGAGCTGTGTACACATTATGTCCAGTTTGAGCACTGGGATACCTGGGAAGGCTCACTGTTTCTTTTTTCCAGAAAACACTCCCTACACACACCCCGATGTGGCTGATGGCTCTATTCAGCAGACCCCCCCCCCCAAATGAGGCCCAAAAGTACAGGAATGCGGTTAGAGTTAAGAGCCATTCCCAGTGAGGGGCCCCTGGGTGGCTCTGTCGGTTTAGGGACTGACTCTTGGTTTTGACTCAGGTTGTGATCTCCGGATTGGGAGCCTGTGACTGGCTCTGCACTCAGGGAGGGAGTGTGCTTGGGATTCTATCTCCCTCCCATCTCCCTCTTCTTCTGCTCCTCCTCCTCCATTTCTCTTGAAAAATAAATAAATAAAATCTTTTGAAAAATTAACAACAACAAAAAAAGAGTTGTTGCCAGCTCTGACAGCATCAGTCATTCACCAAACATGAATTAAGTGTCCCAGGTTGGTGCCAGGGCTGTAAAGACGCATAAGATGAGCTCCTGCTGTGGGCAGCCCAGAGCCCAAGGAAGCAGACAGACAAGTAAATCAAGGATTGCATTTCAGTGTGATAAGTTCCACCATAGGGTTATTAATAAGGCATCATGACACATAGAGGATGGATATACAAATGTATCTGGGGTACAGTCAAGCAAGCATGGCTTCCCGGAAGAGGTGACACACAGGCAGACACAGTTTCCTAGGTGGAACAGGGATCGAATCCCGTAGAGCGCTCCCAGGAAGGAGGCTCCCTCAACAGACACTTGGCAGCTGCCATGCAACACCTTGCTTTCTCTAAAGGCAGGTCTCTCTCTCATTTGTCTAATGGTTCCCTTGGGTCTAACAGAGGGATCAGAGCGGTCTGCCTCTAATGGGAGCCCCAGGGGCAGGTTTCCGGTAAGCTAGGGAAGCTCACTGAACCCCAGCTTTGATACGGACACACAGCAGAACTCTGGGTCCAGCAATATCATTTTTGATATGCCAGTTTTGAATGCTTACCACCTGTATCTGTGCACAGAACAAATTCCCTCCTCCCCCCCCCCCCTTTTCCTTTCCTGGTGCAAATTAGGGGGAAGGGACATAAAAGCGGTTGGTTTCTGAGCGTGTTCTAAGGTCTCACTCCGATTCCCCTTAGTCATGGCAGGCTTCTTGGAGGAAGTGCTCGGAAACAAAAGTAAGAACTAGCTTGACTAATGAGGCTGACATCCAGGGCCCCTCGCTGCCCACACCCGTGCGTACCACCCTTCCCGGCATCTGACCTTTGTTCCTCTCCTAACCTCCGGCCAAGTAGAACCAGCTCTGACCACTCGCCCTTTTCCGTTCGGCGGCTGGACATGTCCCCTCGGTCCGTGATTCAAAGCTCTTTCGGCCAAACTGGTTCTCCGCGCCCCGCGCCTGGGGTTGGGGACCTGCGGGTCTGCCCCGGATCCTCCCGCTGCCTGTGAATTACCTTCGGCGGCGGCGGCGGCGGCGGCGCGGCCCCGCCTCCCCTCGGCCGGCCGGCGGTTCAAGTGCAGGTTCGCAGCTGGGAGCGAGAGGCGACACCCCTCGCTCGCGCAGAGCAACCTGCTCCTTGGGCGGCTGCGGGCGGGAGGGACAGCGCTCGGCGCGGCGCCCAGCGGTCGGCGAGGGAGCGTCGGAACCACCTCCCCCACCCCGGCGCGCCGATTGCCGGGCGTTAAGTTGAGGAGGCGTCCGAAGCGGGCTACCGGCGGGAGGCGGCGGGAGGCGGCGGCTGGAGCGGGAGCCCGGCCCGGCCGGGGTTAAGTCTCGCTGCTCCCCGCTGCCCGGCTGGCGGCCCGCCGCCTTCAGTGAGAGCCCGGCGCCCGGCGGGGACCCCTCTCCTGCCTCTCCTGCCTCCTCCGCCCCCCCCCCCGCCCCGCCTGCGGGCCGGCGGCCCGGGGGGGCCGCTGGGGCGGACCCCCCCCCCCCCACTCCGCGCGCGCGCCCCGGGGGGGGGGCCCGGAGCGAGAGGGGCTTCTGGACGCCGAGATGGCCGATGAGATTGACTGGCTGGACTTGCCCGGCCGGTGGACCTACGGAGTGGACCGCGGTGGGAGAGTCTTCTTCATCAAGTACGTTGGTCTCTCTCGTTTTGCCTTTTTTTTTTTTTTTTCCCCCGAGTTGTCCAACTTGGAAGGTGGCAGGGCTGGGGGCCGGCTGAGCGGTAGGGGGAAGCGGTGGCTGGAACAGCGGGCATGACTAATAAGTTTATCACCATGCCTGTTTGAATGCGTCTCCCGCCTTTTCCTCAATGGGTCAAAGTCCAGCCTCGGCTGGGGCCTGCCCTCCTCTGGAAAGGCAGGGTGCGGCGGGGCAGGTGCGGGCCTTTCCGGCTCCCCCACCCCCCCAGTCACAGGGGGCCACTGGCCGCCCAGAAGAGGATGCGTGGATCCAGTGCCCAGCGGGCCCATCCTTCCTTTCTGCTCCATCCACTGAAAGGGCCAGGGGACCCTTCTTTCTCTTGCCCCCTCCCCCGATTTTCCAGGGAGAACACTTGGCTGAGTGACATCACGTGGGGAGACCCTGCCTCTGCCGCTTGTCCCGGGCCTTGCCTCACCCCAGGGCTTGGTGTTCCCAGGCTGGCAGCCCCTCTCCCTTCCTGCTTCTTTCTGGGGCTGTGGTCAAGGGGAAGGAGAAGATACCCACAGAGCATTTGGCGTTCTTTAAAGAGAGGAAGTCTTTGCTGTTCTCCGTAATATATTAGGACCGTTATATTAATTTCATAAACCAAAATGGCTCTGGCATAATCTCATTATAACAGAGTGGCCCCGCTGGTGCTATTTTGGCCGGCTCCTGCTATAGTCCTTCTTTGCCAGGATAGAAATCTCCCGATAATACAGCAAGTCTAGAAGCACAGCAGTCTCAACTGTTAGCCACACCTGATGGGGTTTTTCCCCTTCCTCAAGATAGCCACTCACAGAACCTGACAGCTGAAAGGAACCTTGGCTGCAGCCCCCTCATTTCTCAGATGGGGAAGAGAGATCTAGAGATGCAGAGTCCTTGTCTGAGATCAAATCACTTGCTAATCAGAGCTCAGACTAAGCTCCGGACCCTCGGACTTTAGTGCCCTGCCTTCTCCCCTACCCCTGACCCGCCTTTGCAGCTTCCACACCTGCTTTAGGTCCTTCTGTAATTAGCATCACCACGATCATAATTGATGCTGTAATTAGATTATCTTAGAAATGAACTCCGGGAAAGTTGTTGACCCTGGGTCAGAACTTCCCTGGTATTAAAACTGTAGCCCCTTTGGTCTGTGGTTTGAGACTTTGGAGTTCATAAAAATCCCCTGAGGAATTTATGAGAAAAGGCCGATTCCCGAGCCCCACCTCTGGAGATGGCGAATCCCACCCGGGTGGAGTGTTTCCATGAGCTCCCCGGCCTGCGTGGTTAATTTGCCTCTTCTTGTCTTCCTTCCCAAACTCTCGCTCGCCTTCCAGCTTCTCTTTCTCCCCGTGAACGTTTGAGTGGTCCCTCTCTGTGTGGCACACCACTTGGCATTAGAGAGAAAACCCAGTAAGAGACGAGTTTTCCCCTGAAGGTGGTAGGGAGAAAATGCAGATAAGTACTTAGGAAATAAGAAGATATCTTCTAGAGGTATTTGCATGATGGTCTAGGAACACAAGGAAGAAAGAACTAGAAGTCTCCTTTCTCCAGGGAGTGGAGGGAGGGCCTTCTGGAGGAGACCTTTGAGCTTATTCTGGAGCAGAGGACCTGGGAGAAAGGGGCCCCAAAGCAGAGGCCTGTGGGAAGGTGGGTGTCAGCGGGTGCCAAGACACAAATTGTCTAGAACACTCTGAGGGGGTCAGTGGACATGGAGCAGGGGCTACTGGGGTGCTGCAGAAGAGGGGGCAGGGTGCATGGGAAGGGGTAGCCCTGTGCATTTGGCTTTGAACGTGGTCCTGCAGGTGGTGGGAATCCAGAGAGGATTTTTCAAAGAGGCTCGTTATACTTAGACCTAGAAGTGTCCCTCTGCCAGCCCGGTGGGGGCAGGTGACAGTTTGAACACAGAACACAGAGGTGGGGGGAGAAACTTGGCATATGGAGGCAGTCAGAGGCAACGGCCAAAGTCCATGAGAGAGCAGACGGGTTGGATTTCAGCAGTGAGGAGAGACAGAGGGGATACAGAAGTCTGTAGGAGTAGAAGCGAGAGTGTTCATTTACTGCCTGAGTGTGGGAGAAGAGAGGGAAAAGGAAAAATCAAAAACGAATCTCAGAGATTTTAACTAGAGTTTGACGGAGATCAAGAATATGAGGAACAGGTTGTAGGGGGGAGTACACGTTCAGGGGGAAGTATTGAACTTGAGGTCCTCGTGGGACCAGCAGGAAGTGATGTCTGACAGGCAACCTGAGGTACAGGATGTTCAAGAGAGCGGCCTGGGCTGGAGAGGGGTCACTCACTGCATAGGGATGGAACCATCTAGAAGTATGTGACCAAGAAAACAGGGGTGCCCAGTCAACACCAGCGTTGAAGGAAGGAATAGAGGAGGCGGGACCAGGGATCTCAGGATGGACAGCACCAGGGCCAAGGCAGGGTGTTGCCCTAGAAGACTGAGGTTGTGGGATGGTGGGGGTGGAGTGTGTGTATGGGGGGTGAGGTTGGGAGGAGTTGTTAGGAGGAAGGGATGGCCAATGCGGAAAGGCCAAATGAGCTGAAGACTGGAGAGCATCTGTTGGATTTAGGAACTGGGGAGCTCTTTAATGACCTTTAGGAAATGCGGTTTCAGGGAAGGGCTGAGGACAGAAAGCAGATTGCAGAGGATGGGTGAGAGGGAGAGCAGGAAGTGGAAACAGCTTGAAGGGATTAGTTTCCAAGAAGGATGCTGGGCCACTAAGAAGGGGAGCCTGAGATAGGAAGGTGGAAGGGAGGTGGCATTGAGAGGGGCTCAGACTGGAAGCCACAGAGCAGAGTGGGGCTAAAGGGGTGATTACCTGAGAGAGAGAGAAGTTGAAGATATGGTCCTATGATGCTCAATAGGATGAGGCTCTAGAAAAGACAGGCCCTGCTGGGGACTCTAACCCAGGCAAAGGCCACTTTCTCCCTAGTGCAGAAGCAAGTATTAAGGTGGGGATATGGGTACGTTTGGGGGGTTGCTGGTTGGGCGTATCGAGGAAGCTCTTGCCTCATGGTTTCTATTTTTTCTTGAAGTAAGCCATACAGATTGTCCATTGAGAATGGGGACGGGGGAGAGAAGAAGCAGGGGCGGGCCTTGAGGCTGGTGGGGAAGCTTCAGAACACTCTGCAAATGGCAGCTGGCAGGGCCCCTAAAGAAGATTCCAGGAGGCCCATAGTGCCCAGGGAAGCATGGGGACTGTGGGTTTACAGTGACATCAGTCCTCCCAGTTTTATAGTTTCCTGTCAGCCCAGAGCTGGGGTGGAGACAGCCTGGGATTGCATCGTTCTGGGCCAGGTGCTGACAAGGGGAGAGCAGCAGCAGAACACGGGGAGGAAGGGGAAGGTGTGGTGGGGTTGTGTCCACCTCTGCGACCCTGGGATGGCCCATGATATCTGGGAGGGGTGGGGGTAGTTGTGCGGTCTGAGGGAGCAACTGCGGGAGGAGAGGAGGAATTGGGGCCCACAGGTCTCGGGGTGCCTGAGACCTGTGGGCCCCACATACTTACAGTTTAGTACGGGCGGCCTTTCCCCGCCCTGGGCTTCCTCTCCCACAGCCTCCCAGGGCTGAAGCCCACATCACAGGGCATCGCCGAGGGCTCTGGGGACACCAGAGCAGGACTCTGTTTCTTCTCTCCTCCTCAGAGGCCTGAGTCAGCTGGGGAATCCCCCCTTGTACGTAGCAGGTGTCCAGACGTAGGGAAACAGTTCTGAAATCCAGTGAAAAGAAAGCCTGTGTCCACATGAAGACCCAGACACAGAGATTCATAATTCATAGCAGCTTTATATGTAATGGTCCAAACTGAAAACCACCCGAATGTCCATGACCATGGTATAGCCTATGACGGAATATTGCTCAGTAATGAAACAGAATCAATTATGAACACATGCGGCCTCAGGAAAGGAGGAGAAAGAGGAAAGAAAGGGAAGAGAGAAAAGAACGAGGAAGAAAAGAAAGAAAGAAGTCAGACAAAGGAATCTAGCTTACATGATTTCATTTATATAAAGGTCTAAAACTTGAGAACACACAGACTAATCTATAGTGACAGGAAGCAGATCAGTTGTTGCTTGGGGGAGGAATTGCAAGGGAGCACAAAGAAAAATTGGGGGAGTCACATCTTGATTTTGGTGATAGTTTCACAGGACATATGTCAAAACTTTGAATTGTACACTTTAAGTATGTGCAGTATTGTATATCTTACTTAAATAGAAATTTAGTGGAACCCTTCTTAGTGGGGTTTACTATATTAATTAAAGCATTAATGAGACTTTGAAACCAGTGAGTGGAATCCTGTCCTGGGCCCAACGGCCCCACCCTAAAGCCTGGATGATACAGGTGACCTGAGGCTCCTCTCCTCTGTGACCTTGGATTGCCTGAGAAAGTCAGATGCTTCCTGCTGGGTCTCATCGGGCTCTGCAAAACTGAGTCTCACTTGGTTGGGGACGTGGTGAGAAATGCTGATGGGTTCATCTGCCTTCCGATCCAGACCCAGAGGATCTGCAGTGGTGGGGAGCCCACTTTGCTGGGAGTAAGATATTAGAATCGGGGCTTCTTTACTTATTGATTGTATGATTTGAGGCAAGTTTCTTAACCTCTCTGAACCTCAGATTCATCATCTGTAAAATTCCCAGAAGGAGGGACTGTTGTGAAAGAAACTGGCACTATAGATGCTCAGGGACCTTTCGTATCCATTGAGAAGCTGCCTATTAAGGACCTTCCCTGTTCTCCCCAGAGGCTTCACCAGTCACCTCAAATGTCCCCTCTCTAGTGAAGTCTTCATGCTGTTTCCCTTCCTTAATTTCATCCTTATTAGTGCTCCTAGATAATGATCTCTATGCAGAGCCGTAGTAGGGATGCCATATACTTCCTGTTCCATCATTTTGCAACTATTTTTTCTGTGTCTGTTGCCCCCCCGGCAGATTATAAATTCTTTGAGGTCAGGGTCAGATGTTACTGATTTCCGGATCCTCAGTGTCCCCCCAGGCAATGCTTTGTGAATGAATGAATGAATGAATGAATGGTGGTATGGATTCACTCATCTCAGGTGTCTGGGATCGGACAGTCAGTGTTGATGTGACTCTGGAGAGCGGTGTGCTAATCAGGGAGGCCTTCTTGTATCCGACACGTTCTTATTGGTCTTCTGCAGTGATGAGGAAAAGTCAACCAGCTGGGTGCACCCTGGCACGGAATACCCCATCCAGAGTGGACACTCCTCCAGCCCAGGTAAGGAGCTTGGCAGTCCCTGCCTCTGCAGTCGAGGAGGAAGCCATGGCTTGAAGCAGCGTCACACATCCCCTGCCCTGACTTTGCTTCTGACTTTTGCTTTTTCCCATGGATGGATTCAGCTTAGCATTTGGACCTCCATCTGGGGGAGGGTGCAGGAGGGTTGGTACTCAGCTTGGGGTCTTTCCAGGTTTCCAGCTCTACAATTAGTATTGTAGAGCACCTTGGGAGGTGCAGATCTGACTCTCTCACATCCCTCTGCCCAATCAGAAAATCCCATCCATCTTCAGAGCTCCTGACCAAGGCAGAACCCCAGCTCGTGGTGCTGTACCATAGGACCATATACCGTGATGGAACCGTTCTCTCTCTCTGTGCTGCCCGATGGAGTCACCATTAACCCTGTGTAGCTGCTGAGTGATTGACATGTGATTAGTGTGGTGGAGGAACTGAGTTTTACATTTTAATGAGTTTAAACTTAATAGTCGCACCTGGCTAGTAGGAATTCCCTCACACTGGGGAGAACATGAAAGAAAAGGAGTCAGGGCCCACATTGGTGGCTTCCTATGGAGAGGACCCCACTGCTAGCCCCCGAGAACCTCGCAGGCCAGTGACAAAGTGGGGACATGTACAGGCAAGATTTCTGTCTAAACTGGGGAGGGAGAGACACCCAGAAGGAGAAGGGCTGGGGTGCTTCAAGTGGACAAGCGGTCATCTTCAGAATGCCACCACTCACTGCCCGCACTGGCCTTCGAGCCTTTTGCCTGACCGCACACCAGACATGTGGTTCTAGGAGTCGTGATCATTCGTGGGGGGTCTGCTGGTGCTGCTGGACACATTGGGTTAAGGTGTCGGCCTGCCCAGAGCCTCCTTTGTTTGATATTCTGGGTGGGAGTTGTTGTGTTGTTAGAGCTGGAAGGGACTTCAGGGACCCTGGAGCCCAACTCCTTTTATAGGTAGGAAAATTGAAGAGCAGAGAGGAAGTGTCTGGCTCAAGGCCACTGAGCTAGTAAGTGAAGCCGTGTTGGGGTTAAATGCTTATGCGCTGGAGGCAGAGGGACCTGAGCTCAAATCTCGGCCCTACTTTCTATGAGTGTGGTCCTGAGCAAGGGGCTGAAATCTTCCGGGGCTTGGCTTCCTCATTCGTAAGCCAGAGATAGGATTAGGAACCTCCAAAGATTATCGAGAAGGCTACCGAGAGAATCACCGTCCGTGGAGGGGACTGCTGCTGTTACTGTCATTATTCTTATTTTTGACATGAAGCAGGGCCTCTGGACCCCAAGGCCGGGCTGCATTCTTCTTCTGGGTTGGTGTTTTTGCTGCTGTCAGTGTTTAAAATCTAATTCCATCTATCTCATTATGACTCCAGGGAGGATCGGAAGATGAATAAGAGCCTTCAAGCCAATTATGTCATTTGGGGCTGCAGCCAACTGGTTGTCCGAGGCTGGGAAGGGGTTAAGATGCCCCTGAAGCTTGCCGGGAGGGCAGCTGCCTCCGCGGGCACTCCGCCTGGACAGGAATATAAGCTCTCTTGGTGTTGCCCGGGCAGAGAGGGCAGTGTGGAGGGAAGTTGCTGGAAAAGGCAGGGGACATAATCCACACTGGCCTCTTTCCCAGGCACATCACAGTGGCAGGATTATTTATGATTCTGACCCAATGGGGATCCCTCTATTTGGGGAGACTGCCAACCCACGCCCTTCTGAATGGGAACGTCCTCCCACAGGGACGGAGGGGGAACAAGTAGCATTTATGGAGCAGCACAGAGGAAAGAATGTCAGCTTTGGAAGCAGGAGACCAGACTCACAGCCAGGCCTAGACACTTCCTGTGTGACCTTAAGCAAGGTGATTAACCTCTCTGGGCCTCAGTTTCCTCACAGATAAAAATGTTCAAGCCGATACCTATTATATACCGTGCGAATTAAATGTGCTAATGGTGGTAAAATGTGTAGCTTAGAGGAAGGAAGCCCTAAGGGGTAGCTGGTCTTACAGTTTCTATGAACCAGGTCCTGAGAGGGGAGGTGGGCTCCTTGGATTTCCTACCGCATTGAAGCAACAGCATCACCACCAACAGCAAAAAGGAAATATAGACCCTCTAAAGAGGGGTGAGTAAAATGACTGCTAGAAACTGGGCCCACCACACTATAGAATAGCTTTGTTTTATTAAAGCTCATACACAAGGCACATATTTGGCTGGACCAGAAAGGTAGACGTGACTGTCAAGAGAGTCCCCACCCGTTTTGCAATATATCAGCCACAGGGCTCTGGCACGCCCAAAAGGATGGATCTCCACTAGCACCCTGCTTGTCCCCACCTCTGACAGTGGTTTCCCTTGAGTTTCTCAGAAGACTCCCCCTCTGCTTCTGGGTGGAGGCATCCAGTTGGCCAAGGAGGCAGGATTTTTTGGCGGGGAGGATGGGTAGGACAAAAGGGTACCTAACAGAGCAGTCTTTGGAGACCAGGGGCTGCCAGCACCTGTAGGGATTGCCCAGGCTCCTCCGAGCTGGGGTCAGCTTCCTCAGCTGTTGAGTTCTCGCTCCCCCTATAAGCCTGCAGTTCTCTGCGCTGAGCATTTCCATGGATCAGTTTTTTCAGAGCTGTGGTAAAAAAAAGTTTTTATAGATCAATCAGACAGAAAATCAGTATGGAAACATTGGCCTTAAATGACACATTAGACCAAAAAGCAACTTGATGGTATATACACAACAGTCCACCTCAGACCAGCAGGACACGTGCTCTTCTGACGTGCACACGGAACGCTCTCCAGACTAGATCATATGTCAAGACACAAAACAAGTCTCAGTACATTTAAAAAGATGGAAATAATATTAATGTCTTTTCTGACCATGATGGTATGAAAGTACAGATCAATTACAAGAAGAACACCAGAAAAATCACAAATGTATGGAGACTAAATAATGCGTTACTGACCAACCAGTGGGTCAACCAAGAAATCAAAGGAGAAATGAAAAAATACCTTGAGACAAATGAAAACAGAAATACAGCATTCCAGGGGCGCCTGGGTGGCTCAGTGGGTTAAGCCTCTGCCTTCTGCTCAGGTCATGATCTCAGGGGCCTAGAATCAAGTTCCACATCAGGCTCTCTGCTCTGTGGGGAGCCTGCTTCCTCCTCTCTCTCTCTCCGCCTCTCTGCCTACTTGTGATCTCTGTCTGTCAAATAAATAAATAAAATCTTAAAAAAACAACAAAAAAAAAAGATGGCATTCCAAAATCCCTGGGGTGTAGCAAAAACAGCTCCAAGAGGAAAGTTTGTAGCAATATGGTCGTACCTCAGGAAACAAGAAAATCTCAGATAACCAATCCAACTTTACACCTAAAGGAAATGAAAAAAGAGTAATAAACGAAGCCCAAAGTTAGTAGAAGGAAGGAAGTCACAGAGCTCAGAGTGGAAATCATTGAAATGGACACTGGAAAGACAATAGAAAAGATGAACAAAATTGATAAAACTTTAGCTGGACCCACCAAGAGAAAGAAAGGGCTCAAATAAGTAAAATCAGAAATGAAAGAGAAGTTACAATTGACACCCCAGAATTACAAAGGATCATAAGATACTACAATGAATGATAATATGCTAACAAATTACACAACCTAGAAGGGAGGAATAAATTCCTAGAAACATGCCATCTTCTAACACCAAATCACAAAGAAATAGTAAATGTGAATGCAGTGATTACAGTAAGAAGATTAAATCAGTAATCAAAAACCTCCCAACAAAAACCGAGCACCAGATGGCTTCACTAGTAAATTCTACCAAACATTCAATGATTTAATACCGATTTTCTCAAACTCTTCCAAGAAATTGAAGAGGAGGGATTGCTTCCAAATTCATTTTATAAGGCTAGCATTACCCTAATAACAAATCCAGACAAAAACATCATGAAAAAAGAAAACGACAGGCCAATATTCCTGATGAACAGAGATGCAAAAATTCTCAACTGAATATTAGCAAACTGAATTCAACAATACATCAGTAGGATCATTTACCATGTTCAAATGATGTTTATTTCAGGGACTCCCAGAAATAAACCTAAGCATATACAGTTAATTAACTTATAACAAATGAGGCAAGAATATGCAATAGAGAAAAGATAGTCTCTTTAAATGGTGTTGGGAAAACTGGTCAGCTACATGCAGGAGAATGGAACTAGACCTCTATTTTGTCATACACAAAATTTAACTCAAAGTGGATTAAAGATTTGAATATAAGACCTGACCCCATAAAACTCCTAGCAGAAAATACAGGCAGTAAACTCCGTGACATTGGTCTCAGTGATGATTTTTTGGAGCTGACTCTAAAGGCAAGGGCAACGAAAGCAAAAATAAACAAATAGGACTGCATCAAACTAAAAAGTTTCTGCACAGCCAAAGAAACCATCAACAGAATGAAAAGGCAACCTACGGAATGGGAGAAAATGTTTGCAAATCATATATCTGACAAGGGGTTCATATCCAAAATATATAAAGAAATCCTATAGCTCAGCAACAAAAACAAAAAATAAAAAAACACCAAGAAAACAAACAAGAAACCCAAAACAAAAAACTATCTGATCAAAAAGCGGGCAGAAGACCTGAATAGACATCTTTCCAAAGAAGACATATAGCTAGCTAATAGGCATATAAAAAAAGATGCTTAGCATCACTGATCATCAGGAAAATGGAGTCAAAACCACGATGATGTATTACAGCACAGCTGTTAGAATGGCTCTTCTCAAAAAGACTAGAAATAATAAGCTTTGGCGAGGATGTGGAGAAAGGGGAACCCTCTTGTACTGTTGGTGGGAATGTACACTGGTGCAGTCACTCTGGAGAACAGCGTGGAGGTTCCTCAGAAAAGAAAACAGAACTGCCTATGTTCCAGCAATTCCCCTGCTAGGTATTTATTCTAAGAAAACAAAAACACTAATTCAAAGAGATGTATGCCCTCCTTTGCTCATTGCAGCATTATTGACAACAGTCATGATATGGAAACAACTTGGGTGTCCACTGATGGATGAGGGGGTGAAGACGTGGTAGATACACCCGACAGAACACTACTCAGCCATGGAAAAGAACAAAATCTTGTGATGGCGAGGATCGACCTTGAGAAAATTGCGCAGAGTGAAATGAGACGAATACCGTATGATTTCACATTTATGTGGAATCCGAACAGCAAAACAAATGAACAAACCCAACCAAAGTCATTAGTAATGGATGAGAATCGTGGTCTAGAGGAGAGGGGAGCTGATGGGGAGCCAGATGGGTGGAGGAGGTCAAGAGGTACAAACTTCCAATTACATAATAAATACATAATGTACGACGTGGTGATTGTAGTCAATGATATTGGAGTTGACACACACTTGAAAGTTGCCAAAAGAGTAAATCCCCAAAATTCCCATCACAAGGAAAAAAATTGCCACTGTGTATGGGAATGGATGGCAACTAGCCTTGTGATCATTTCTCAATGTATCCAAATAACAAATCATTACCCTGTACACTTGCAAATAATATAATGTGTGTCAATTACATGTCGATTAGAAATTTTTTTTTTTTTTAAGTTTCTCCATTTTCCTGGGACTGATTTCCTAAGTCTTCAACTTCCTGTCTGGAGGTGATGGGCTAGGGTTTGCAGGCTTGAGTCCTGGTCTGATCCTAGGAGGCCTGGGGCTTATGCTTCTGTGACTCGAGGCGAGGGGGCTGTGGGACGACCCTGAGCGTCCTTGCATTCACTGCTCTATCTCAGGCCAGCACAGGGCCTGGCCCCAAGGAGATGCTCAAGAAAAGCTTGTCGAATGAACAAGCAAACCGTGCGAGGCCGTGATCCATTTGGTGACTTTGCCGCTCACAGGGAGTGTCCCATTCACGCTCTGGCTCTTATTTGCTGGAATCACATGGATAAGAAGAGTGGACCAAAAGGGGTGACATGGTTGGTTTGAGCACTGTTGGCTTGTCTGTGAATTTTCCTAGCTTCCTCCGCCCCATCCCTCCTGCATGCAAATTGGGTTTGTGGGGCTGAGAAGAGAGAGTCATGTTGTGATTTTTCTTTCTCGCAGGATTGCCCAAGGGCTGGGAGATGGATTCTACCCAGGAAGGAGCTGTGTATTTCATTAAGTGAGTAAGATGGGGTTTCTTTCTGGTCTGGCTGTTGGGCCTACTGTTGTCGTTGTCACTGATGGCTGCTTGGGAGGGAAGGTGCTTAAAAGGTGTGCTGGGGCCCTGAAGACCTAGAGCGGGTTGGGGGGGTGGTGTTCTGTGAATGAAAGGAGGCCTCTAGGCTTCTGAGCTACTGCGGCAGAGAAAGCTGGGTGTGTGTTTCTGTTGGTACAGAAGAGCTAGTGTCGGTCATGGGAAGTTTTCTGGCTTGGAGTGGGTGAGGGGAGTGTTGGGCTGGGCTGAAAGCAGGGAGAAGACAGCTCAGCAAAGTAAAAAGGCTGATTTAGACACACGGGGACAAAGGCTCGACAAAGGTTCGGAGGAAGGAGCCCCAGCCCCGGGATGCCCAAAAAGTGGATGCCTGGAAGTGGAATGCCCAGGAAGTGGAACCAGTTGAAGGGAAGGTGTGAGCCAGGGCACACAGACAGGCAGGCCGGGAGGTGGCAAGGCCCAGCCCATCTCTCTTGCTCTCCTGGCTGGGGCCCGTGTGATCCTGGAGGTGGCAGGAGTGTGTGCAGTGCTCTGTGTTTCTCTGGGGGTTGGTCACACCCCTGTGGGGGCCGGGGTAGCTGGTGCTCTCGGCAGCTGACCGCACACCTGGGGAAGGTGTCTCAGAGGTGACCTTGACAGCAGAAGGTAACTCTTTGGGCTGGGGTGGTCCACATCCACCCGACTGGACTCGGCCTGGGTCTCTCCATCTCCCAGGCAGGCTGGGTTCTGGCTTCATTCCCACGGGCGAGGCTCAGCGTGCACGGGCCTGTGCCTGGTCTGGCCTCAGAGTCTATGGGACTGGGAGAGCGTGGCTGTGCAGACAGCTGGGGCGTGGGCACTGCCAGAGGAATCCCTGGCCCAGTGGGGGGAAGAAGGGCCCTCCTCATCTCTTTCCGCTCCTGCTCTCCTTCCAAATCTTCATTCATCCGTCAGGAGAGCTCATCCTTCTATCCCCTGCCTTGAGACCAGCCGGCACTTACATCAGCTTGGATCTTAACCATATTCTTTTTTTTTTTAAAAGATTTTATTTATTTATTTGACAGAGATCACAAGTAGACAGAGAGGCAGGCAGAGAGAGAGAGGGAAGCAGGCCCCCTGCTGAGTGGAGAGCCCGATGCGGGGCTTGATCCCAGGACCCTGAGATCATGACCCGAGCCAAAGGCAGAGGCTTAACCCACTGAGCCACCCAGGTGCTCCAACCATATTCTTTTTTTGAAAAAAGATTTTATTTCTTTATTTGACAGAGGGAGATAGAACACAGAAGCAGGGGGAGCAGCAGGCAGAGGGAGAGGAAGAAACAGGCTTCCCGCTGAGCAGGGAGCCCTATGTGCATCCCAGTTCCAGGACCCTGAGATCATGACCTGAACCCAAGGCAGATACTTAGCCGACTGAGCCACCCAGGCAGCCCCGTTAACCCCATTCTTGAAACAAAAACCAGAATGGACAGATTCTGTCCATTCTGACAGATGGTGATTCTGTCAGATAGGACATGGCTGCTATGGCCTGAGCGTTCCCTGAAATTGAACAGAAATCCTTGCTTCAGTTAAGATTTACTTCTTCCTTTCTCTTTGGTGATACCATCTGCGTATTCCTTATATACATCTGGTGCTTGAGACCATCGACTACGTGCTTTCACCCGTATTCTCTCCTCTCCTCTGGCCCTCCACACGTACCACCTGCTGTGGCCTGGCCCTGACCCTCTCTGGCCTCCTCTTCCATAACCGGCCAGCTATGGTGATTCTCATCTTTCTTTCCCTCCCTTGTGCCAAATTCAGTCTTACCTCAGGACCTTTGCATGTGCTATTCCCTCTGCCTGAGAGCAGTTTCCTCTTTTTTTGTGTGTGTATCTGGCACCTACATATCATTTCGCTCGAGTGTTATCTTGTCAGAGTGACCTTTCCTGACTACCCCATCCCTTGCCCCACTGTGCTCCTCCTTAGACCCTCCCCCCTTTTTTATTTAAAGTGAACTCTATGCCCAATGTGGGGCTCAAACTTAGATCAAGAGTCTCAGGCTCCATCAAGCCAGGCTTTCTCTCCCAGACCCTCTTCATACCACCTGCCAGGTAGCCGGAAGCTTGCTGTTTCTGTATTTGCTTACTTATTGCTGGTGCCCCCACTGCCCTGTCAGTTCTGAGAGCAGATCCTGGCTATTTCGTGTTCCACCGTGTCTTAGAACCTTGCCGGCGCATGATAGGAATCTGAGATATTTGCTGGAATGAATGAACGGGAGATGCTGGGGGATAAACAACAGAGGCATAGCTAACGCCTGCTCCGGCTGCAGGTCCAGAGCATCGTGAGCTCCCTGGGTTCGGCGTGCTCAGTCCTGAACTCATCAGCTTTTCCTCGCCAACACCGATTCCATCTTTCTCAGAAGCGCCACCGGAGCTGAGCCCTCAGAGACAGGCTCACACCCCACTGCCAGTCGGTTCTCTTCCCAAATGTCTCACCCCGTGGCCAGAGCCTGCATTCCTGCCCCATGGGCTCTCACCTGGATCATTCTAGCAGCTTCCCGGACTGATCTCCCTGCCCCCAGGCCAAACTGCTGCAAGAATGCTTGTTCTCCACAATGCACATCTGTATTTGCCCGAATTTGTATTGCCACATCATTCTGCATTAAAACTCTTTTGTGCTTCCCATCAATTACAGGAAAAAAATCTGAATTCCTTACTCAGGCACTTGAAAGGGCTTCATAAGCTGGCTTCTTGCCTTCTTCCTCTGGCTTCACCTCCCCTACTCCGCAGTTTGGCAGACCAGATCATTTGTGGTTCCCTCAACACACACCTCCCTTCCGTGCCCCCAGCCTTTGCAAGTGCTAATCTCTCCTCTCACAGGGCTTGTGTCCACCTGTGAACACTTGCTTTTCCTTTAAAACTCTGCCCATGACATCACTCCTTCAGGGAAGCCCACCTGTATTGTAATTGTTTACGTGTGTGTTATTTTCCCTAGATTGGTGGTTCACGGACCTGAGGGTGCACTGAAATCACCTGGAGGGCTTGTTAAAACAGATTCTTTGGCCCTACCCCTGGAGTTTCTGGTTCAGAAGGTCTGAGAATGTGCGTTTCTAACTGGTCCCTGGGGGGTGCTGCTTCCGCACCTGTCCAGACACCCCAGTCGGAGAACAGGGGTCTAGGTTGAAAACTCATCGAGAGCAGGGGAGACATAGTGCGGTCATCAAGTCTGGTAACATAGGCAATGTCATTTCATGATGTACTGTCATGAAGTGCTACCAAGCTATTACGCTTTCACGTCTGTTCCTGCACTCAGTGGCCTCCCCGTGCATCGGGAGTGGCAGTGGCCTGCCTCCCCGAGAGCTCAGCTTTACTACGTGGTCTCATCCTGTCCCCACCACAGCTTTATGAAGGAAGTACTATCATCCCCGGCTGTTTTAACAAGGAAGGAGAAAACTGAGACTTAAAACTGAGATTTTAAACTGAGTTAAAAAAAAAAAAATGTGTTCAATGTCATGAAGCTTGGGGGAAGCGAAGCTGGGATTCAGCCCCGTGTCTGCCTGATTTCGCAGGCTGGGTGCCTAGCTTCACGCCACAGCTGCCTCTGGCTGCCTTGGTGCCTCGCTCAGAATGGTGGTGGGTGGCGGAGATTGTTCAAGAAACCCTGACTGCACTGAGTGAGTGAGCGGAGGGGGGGAAGGAAAGAAGGAAGGATGGGACGGACAGCCACTGGCCCACTCGTTTTCATGGTTCCCTGCGTGATCCATTCCCTACAAAGGTTTGTGACGTTGGGTTGGTGGGTGAAGACCCCGGACGTGGATCCTGAGAGGTAGCAATAAAAGTCAGATACACAGGGGGGCGCCTGGGTGGCTTAGTGGTTTGAGCAACTGCTTTTGGCTCAGGTCATGGTCTCAGGGTCCTGGGATTGAGCCCCGCATCAGGCTCTCTGCTCAGCGGGGAGCTTGCTTCCTCCTCTCTTTCTGCCTGCCTCTCTGCCTACTTGTGATCTCTCTCTCTCTCTCTGTTAAATAAATAAACAAATCTTAAAAAAAAAAAAAAGTCAGATACACAGACAACTTGAGAAGCTATTTCTTTTTCCTTCTTGTGTGGAGGAGTCAAATTGCAGTGAGCAAACATTGACACTTTGCGGGATCAGACGAACATGATCATTGTCTATCAGTGACCCTTCCCCGCTCGGTGTTTGGGAGGTGACTCTCATGGTACCCACAATGTCATAGCCCTAGCCTGCCTGCGGTTTTGAGGGTGTGGCTTACAGGCAGGTGGTGCAAGAGAGAAGAGAAAAAGCTTTGGGTTAAAATGTGGCGGAAACCCCTGGCGGGTTTGTGTGCGTGTACCACATCGGACCAGAAGAGGGCGCCAAAGCACACAGGATCGGCCCCAGAAAGGCTTTGAAGCCTTTGCTCCGGGGGGGACACACAGTCCCACCAGGACCATCTCCAGCATCCTTTGCCACATCTCAACCACTGTGGGTCTGGTAGATCTTTCAGACACTTAGAGATCTGGCTGCTTTACACCCATTCCTGATTTTCTCTGGCCCCCGGCTCCTCCCCCGCTTCCTGCTAAGGCGGCCAGCTGCCCGGTTTGCCAATTCTGTCTCCACCAGCGCCTCTGTCTTTCTCCAAAGTTGGCAGGAGGGAGACATGGCAGCGATGCTTTCTGCAGAGCCCAGATAACCCTTGTTCCCGCTTTGGGCCCCCCTGACTGCCCCCCTCCCCACACTGGTGCCCCCACGGGTCACCGCCAGACTGGCCTCCCCGGGAGCCCCACGCAGCTGCTCTCACTTTTTCCTCCGTCTTCCGAGAAGAGGCCAAAACGCGGAGTCATGGCACCTGTGCTTCCCACGCCCCCCACGGGCTGCTCAGTGCAGCTCACAGGGGCTGTCAAACCCCGGGGCTCTGCCTCCAGCTTCCAATGGCAGTGGTCTCAGAGACTCAAGCCGGTTGTCCCCCAGGGGCAGTGGCTCCCTGAGAGGTTCCCCTCTGCTGTCTCCAATGGTCAGACAGGACAAAGGAGAGAAGTCACAGGGGAACAAATCTGATCCTTAGCGACTGGACCAGCTCTGCCCTCAGAAGGGGCCCATGACCTTGCAGAGCAGTCGAGAATGAGACAGAGGACAACAGGTCCTGAATGGTATGTGGCTCAGGGAAGGGAAACCCCATTTTGCAGATGCAGTAAACTGAGACCCAACAGCCAATAACTTGTTCTGAGTTGCTAGATGATTGGTAAGGGGAGGAACTGGGGTCGGAACTCCGCAGGTCCTCAAGGATAGCTCCCCACAGGGGGCTCCCTTTTCTCTCCCCAGCTGGTTCACTCTGGCAGAGGTGGGGGGGGCCCTGTGTTGACTTGGGGGGGGCAACAAGTCCATTCGTTGCACGGCCGGTTCCACGGCCGCCTGGACTGTGATCTTCAAGAGGCAGGGAGGCCCGAGTGTTTAGGGACTGGTAGTGACCCGGAGTTTTAGACTTTCCCCTTTGAGCCCCAGGGGCATGGATTCTAAGGGGGGCTTTCTTCAGGATCCTTCCTCCCTCCCTCCCTCCTCCTTATGCCCTCTGCACCTGCGTGTCGCAGAAGTCTTGCTTCTCCACTGCTGGGCTCCCGAGAGAGAGAATGTAGATTTGGTGAAGGGACTTTTGGTGAAGGGACTTGTTCCTCTTCACTCACCCTTGCTGGGACTCTGGGACCTTCCTGCTGCAATGTTGCCCTCACTGTGCTCCCCAAAACAAAGGCACTGACCCAGCAGCCGTCCTCCCTTGGGTCTCTCACCACCCCCAGGGCCGCCCAGATCGCCCAGAGCCTTTCGCAGGGCCCGCTCAGAGGATCTGTCTGCAGCCCTTGCCCTCTGTCTGCCAGAGAGGAAACCCTCCCAGCAGGCCCTTCTGTCTGTCTCCGGCCTTTTTCAGCTGCCCGAGGATTGTGTGGGTTGTGGGCTCGGGTCCTTGTCCCCTTCCCCATCCTGCCTGTCTCCCCCTGGATGCTGTAATCTCTGGCCCCAACCCTGCTTTGCCCCACTGGCTCCTCAAGGCCCTAGACGCCCCCAGAGCCCCTCATCTTTGTTTGGCTGGAAACCGGCTCTCCCCCTGCCTGCAGTGGGCAGGCTTGCCAAGTCCTGGAGAGCCAGGGCAGGTGGGTTGGGCTTAATCAGTCCTGCCTGGCACTAGGCCTGCATCCAGGATTTCTCTGCCCCTTCAGCTGAGTGCCTTTCTCACAGCCACGGAACACAGCATCTCAGCGGGGCTGGGGGAGCAGTATAGGGGGGGGTCCCTAAGTCAGACCTGCAGACAGATGCACACTGCCCTAACCTGAGATTCTCAACTCTGGCCTGGCCTGCTCTGGGGTTGGAAGGACAGTCCTTGCAGGAGCTTTCTCTGAGGCATGTGGGAGTGGGGTGTGGGTCAGATCCCAGGAATGACCCCCCCGCCCACCTCGCTAACAGGCTTCTTTCTGGACCCTGGCAATGGAAGCCTGTGCTCCTGCTTCTCCCATAGCAGGTTCTTTTTAAAGGAAAGGACTTCTGGGGGCACCTGGGTGGCTCAGTGGGTTAAAGCCTCTGCGTTCAGCTCAGGTCATGATCTCACGGTCCTAGGATCAAGCCCCGCATCCATCCATCTGCTTCCCCCCGCCCCCCGCCTGCCTCTCTGTCTACTTGTGATTTCTGTCTGTCAAATAAATAAAATCTTAAAAAAAAAAATAAAGGAAAGGACTTCCGTTGGTTAGATGAGGCTTATACTCAGATCCCATTAATAGAGACCCACAGAGAAAGATAAGCAGTGCATGTAAGTAAAGAGAAGCTTCATTTTTTGAAATCAAGTTGTTGTGATAATAAATATTCAGAAAAGAGAGAATAGTCAGGTGGGTGAGTCCCCACAGATGCCTTTCGTCGGGCTCCTGCTTCTTGAACTATTTCTGTCCTCAGAAGGGACCCCCGGAGCTCCTCTGGTTTCCCCTACAACTTCTGGGTCTCAGGAACAGGGAGATCCAAGAGCCCGCAAGCCTGCCTAGAAGTTCAGGTGAGACTACCCCATCTTCTTTTCATCTTTCTGAAGCTGGTTATGAAACTCAGCCTTCCGCTTGCACTCACCCGTGGTCACGGAGGATCTCTTACTGTTCCAGCATCCACAGAAATGTGAAGAGAAGGAAATTGAGCTGGAGAAAGAGAGAGAGAGAGGTGGCGAGAGAGCTCTCTTAAGGGCATGGGCTTGCCTGCAGCAGAAGTGAGGCTGCATTCCTTTTTTCCGGAGCCTCCCTTCTGCCTCTGAACAGACGCAGGTACCCCCCCGGCTCTGGTCTAGTCTTGCCTAGTCACCGGACACCAGCTTCGGTTGGAGACCTGAGAGGTCCCTGCACCTTGTCATGGGCTTCTACCAGCGGCCCATGTTCTGTCTTGCAATTCCTTGTGCTGGGGAGGGGATGTGAAGGTGCCAGGGCCCCTACCAAGCCCTCCTGACTCCCAGAGATGTGCCTGTCCCTTGGGTGGAGAGCCCCAGAGACCAAAGGCGCCCCCAGGCAGGTGTGCTGAGCCCCCATGATGCCAGCCCCCCTCCACCCCCATGCCTTCCGGTTCCCTGCACTCTAGTGGGAGAACAACAAACTGCAGCTTAGGCAGAGGAAGGTGGCCCGATCCCCTTTGGGGGGGGGGGGGCAGCTCTTCCTGGTGATGGAAGGCCAGGAGGCTGTGTCCAAGTACTCTGCCATGGGCGGGAAGCATGGGTGCCTAGCAGCTTGCTGCCGGTGTGGATGGAGTTAAACCTTTCCAGGGACTATTTACTCCTGATCCTAAGTGACAGCTTGGGGAGGGAGAGTCACGTGGCCCTGAAATCCCCACGGGAGCCCATGGAGCATGCCCAGCTGCTTCTGCCTGGGAAAGATGCTGGATCCCGCAGTCACCGCAACAGCATCCTCGCCCTGCGCCAGGGACCTGCCAGCCGGAGAGATGACTGATTAGACCAGATTGGAGCCAGAGCCCCGCTCTTCAGAAGGGGGCCCTGAGGGGCGGGGGAGGAGGACCCCGGCTGGCCAGAGCTGGGGGAGGGGTGCCTCGGGGAGTGCGGAGAGTTCTAGCTTTTCAACGCGGCGGGGCTCATGCCGCCTCCGGAGCCGGTGAGTCTGTTCTGATGCATCCTCTGGTTGAGGCGGGAGGAGGAAGGCTGAGCCCTGGTCAGGCTGCCAGCCGCCTGCCCTGTGAGTCCCGGCTGCTGGCACTGCGGGGCCACTGCCTTCCCCATCCCTCATTCTTGGCAGCCTTACTTGGGGATCATGGATGCTGAGAATGCTAATTATAACCTGCTCCGTGCCCCCACCCCTCCTCCAGAATCCCCGGTAAGGGCTGATGTTGGAATTTATTACATTCGAATCGCATCTCTTGGGTGAGGCTGGCTTTGGGGCTTTGGGGCTGCCTGCCTCCTGGGGTCTAGCTGGGCCCCCCCAGCCTGGCGAGAGCAAAGAAGCCAGCCCCACCCTGCCTCTAATCTTGCCAGAAGTGAGTTGAAGGCCAGCAGGAAGGGGAGATCGGCAGGGGTCCCAGGGTCAGGCTCGGGTCAGCCCCAGAGACTCAGCTCCCTCTGTGTGGCCGAGGGGTCAAGCCATGTCCATTTTGTGGGTCTGAGGTTGGGGCCCAGGGCCACTGAGCTCTTGAATTCCTAGGGGCAGCTGATCTCTGGGATCTCAGGTTTAGTGGGGGGCACCTGAGGAGCTGAGGCCTGGTCCATGGGTCCGAGGGGATGGGTTTATAATGGTGGGGTCAGGCTGTGGCTAGCGGGGCCTTATTGTGTGAGGTGCTGGGGAAAGCAGCAAGGTGGGGGAGCTGGCCGAGAGGGGTGGTGAGAGATCAGAGGGGGAGGGGGGCAGTTTGCTAGGAAGGCAGAGGGGGAAGAGAGAAGAGCCTGGAGAGATGCTCTTTGTGACTGCAGGCCAGCCAGGGAAGGGAAGAGAGGGGGCCGGAGCCCAGGAAGGCCAGAGATGGGGAGAGGCAGGCCAGAGGGAGCCGGCCCTAGGGTGCAGGGGTAGGGGAGGGCTGCAGAAGGTGGAGGTGGGGGGTGGAGTCCGAGTCCGAGCCAGAGAGGGAGGAGGTCTTCTGAGCTTGCAGTCCTTCCCTATCCCTATAGACCCGTCGCCCTCAATCTGGTGGTTTCCGTGGCTTACTCCCCTGGGGGGTGGGGGGAGTTCTGGGTTCTCCTGAACGCCCGGGGTGGGAGCCCTGTGGGCAGGTCTCAGCCTGAGCTGCCTGTCCAGATGGTCTCGGCCAGATCATAGGCACCCGCCCTACAAATCCCCCAAATCCTGGCTTCTAGGCCCCTCTGGGGGCGCACGGCGCTGGGGAGGACTTCTACCTCAGAGCAGCTGCATTTCAGCTGGGGCAGGAGATGAGCAGATCCTGGTGGTGGGGAGGAGGTGGGAGGGAGGTCCCAGGGAGACACAGCGCCTCCCTCCCCACAGCGGGCCCACAGATGGGGGTAGTGGCCTGAGGCTGGGAGCCATCTCCAGGTGGGAGCGGCAGGAGGGACCGGGCAGGCCTCCAGGCCCGCTGCTGGGCTCCCTTGCAGAAAACAGGCGGCTCTCTCTGTCTCCTCACAAGGGTGCAGAGTGCTGGGCTGCAGGTATGAATTATTAAAAGTCCTCGGTTTTCCAATCAGTGGCGGGTGATGACTGGTAGCGCTGGTGTGTAATTAATCCTGGCGGGCGGCTGCAGAGGCTCGAGACAATGGGGGCTTTTTTTTTTTTTTTTTGCTGGGTTCAGCTTTCTTTCCCGTCTTCACAGGAAGGTGACAGTGCAGGACGCATTGCACAGATAATTACTTTTAACGTGTCTGCCTAGATTATTGAGTCGGAATCTTCTTGCTCCGTGTAAATGAAGTAATTACCTAGAAAGTCAGTGAGCGCGGGGCAGCCAGCCCTGGCTCCCAGGCTGACGTCACGGCATGTCCAGGCCCGGCCTATGGCCCTCGGGCACAGAAGAGGGAGCTCGTGGGGCCTGGGGCAGTGGGCAGGGGAAGGTGAGCTGAGAAGAGGGGGCGTAGGCCAGTGTGAAGAAGCTCGGTCCTGGGCATCAGTGCTCCCCTCGCTGGCCTGGAGCGAGGTTCCCTGAAGCCATTGGCACGGAGCTTGGCACCTGGCAGGGACCTGATCCACGTGGGTCCCCCAGGGGAGAGTCAGGAGGAGGAGGCCTACCGCTGGGCATCAGGGAGAGCTTGCTGAGTTCTGGCTGTCAGAGGCCGTGGATTGAGCTCTGGGCTGAGATGGTCTGGGAGCCCAGTGCATTCTAGTGAGGTGACTTTAGCAGACCAGTCTCCAACCACTTAAAAAAACATCTAGAGAGGAAAGAATGGTTTGGTTGGGAAACATTTAGAAATAAATGTGGGGGTGTCTTGGTGGCTCAGTTGTTAAGCATCTGCCTTTGGCTCTGGTCATGATCCCAGGGTCCTGGGATGGAGCCCTGTGTCCTCGGGCTCCCTGCTCAGCAGGAAACCAGGTTCTCCCTCTCCTATTCCCCCTGCTTGTGCTCCCTCTCTTGCTCTCTCTCTGTAAAATAAATAAAAATCTTAAAAATAAAAAAATAAATGTGAAACAGAGACGGAGAGGCCTTGAGGCAGGCTGCGTAGTGTCCTTCCTTTGGTGGTCGAGCAGTGCAGGTGGGCTCCTGCTCAGCACCCACACCTCTCGATGCCCCCTAGAGACCATCTGGTCCAGCCTCCCTCCAAGCCCCGACGAGCCCTCTGTTCCTTCCCTGCTGGGAGCACTGGCCTCCAGCGACGGGGAGCTCATTACCTCGCCAGGCAGCCTGTTCCACGGTTAGAACATTCTTCTATATAGAATCAAAATCAGCCCACTTCTGAGGTCTGCCTTTTGGTTGTGATTCTTTGGAGCAGCACAAAGCAAGTCAGCTCTCTTTCCCGTGGTGATAAAGATGGTTTTCTTCATATTAAAATAGCATATAATAATGTGTGGATGTAACATATTTTATGTAACCGGTTTTGTATCGGGACATTCAGGTTGTTACCCTGACTTTCCTTTCACAATAACACATGAACATTTGTGTGCATAAGGCCTTTTCTGCATTTGGATTATTTCCTTAGGATAAATCCCAAGACATAGAATTAATGCAATAGAGTATATACATTAAAGAAATTATGGTTCTGAGTCGAAAGGTAATACATATTCATTAAAAAAATTGAAAAACATATAGAGAAGAGATGAAAATAGCCCATAATCGTCTCAGAGGTTTGGTACGTAATTTTGCCATTTTGATACATGTATTTTTTATGAATCCATGCATAGACGTGTAACTATATTACCACCATACACATACGGACTATTAAAATTTTGGGCCAAGGATATATTTTTGTCACTTACATAAGTGGCTTCCTGATGTTTCATGATCTATCTATTCTGTTTTTTTAATTGATCCCCTTGTTAAACTAGGTGTTTCCAGTTTTTTGTCTTTAAAAGCAATGCTGCAATGAATACACGAGTATCTGAATCTTTGCACATATCCATGATTTTTTTTCCCTTAGTTCACGTTTCTAGAAGTGGAACTGCTGTGTTTTATTTTATTTTTTTAAAGCTTTTATTTTAATCCGGCGCTCTCCTTAATTCCCATCACCTGTTTCACCCATCCCCCACCACCTCCCCTCCTGTAGGCATTCCCTTCTTCTCTATAGTTCAGACTCTGTTTCTTGGTTTGTCTCTCTCTCTCTCTCTTATTTCCCCCTTTGCTCGTTTGTTTTGTTTCTTAAATTCCACATATGAGTGAGATCACATGGTATCTGTCTTTCTCTGACTGGCTTAGTTCATTAGCATTATACCCTCCGGTTCTATCCATGTCCTTGGAAATGGCAAGACTTCATTCGTTCTTGTGGCTGAATAACGTTCCATTATATATATATATACCCGACCTCTTCTTCATCCGTTCATCTGTGGATGGACACTTGGGCTGCTTCCGTATCTTGGCCATTATAAGAACGCTGCTATGAACATAGGGGTGCATGTATCCTTTTGAATTAGTATTTTTGTATTCTTTAGCTAAATACCCAGTAGTGCAATTGCTGGATGGTTGGGTAATTCTATTTATAACTTTTTTTTTTTTTTAAGATTTTATTTATTTATTTGACAGACAGAGATCACAAGTAGGCTGAGAGGCAGGCAGAGAGAGAGAGAGAGGAGGAAGCAGGCTCCCTGCTGAGCAGAGAGCCCGATGTGGGGCTCGATCCCAGGACCCTGGGATCATGACCTGAGCCGAAGGCAGAGGCTTTAACCCCCTGAGCCACCCAGGCGCCCCATTCTATTTAAAACTTTTTGAGGAACCTCCATACTGTTTTCCAGAGTGGCTGCCCCAGTTTGCGTTCCCACCAACAGGGAATTGCTGTGTTTTAAAATATTTTGACATATTTTGCCAAATTCTTTGTTGGAAATTACTAATTTACGTTCCCGGCAGTTGTGTTTGAGAACGCGTTTTGTTATACGAGCGTCAGCGTGGAACATGGTAACATTTTCATTGCTTTAATCCATCGCTGCTTCATTGTTTTAATGCATTTGTTTGATTAGGAGTGAGATTTAAGAGGTTTTTAAAGTATGAATAACCCATCTGTTGTCATTTGTTTGAGTCTTTGGTTTTTCCTAAAAGACAGTTTATGCAGTCATCAGGATGGCAGTGATGAGGGTCAGGGGGCGTCGGGGGTAGGGGGGTGGAATTCGGGTTGAACCTGGGCTCTGTCACCTACCCATGACACGACCTCAACAGTGACTTAAATCTCTGTCCCTCAGTTTCTCCAACTGTAAGACTAAGAGAAGCAAGTTACCTATTGTATGCACTTCTTGCGAACAGAGGTGCATGTCTGTCCTATCTACAGAGCAGGTAGAATCATGCCGATGAGAGCCACACACGTGTTTGCTCCTATTATCTTACTGTGGTTAGTGTGTGTGAGAAACACAGAGATCTGAAGACAGTGTTGGGATCTCCCTCCCTCCAAGCCCCCCAGGTGTCCTTGTCCTGGGCTAAATGCCCCTAGTCCTCCAATGGCCCCACTTCCTTTCTCAGGCTTTCCTGGAGCCTCTGATGCAGTGCAGTCCTGCCAGCACAGAACGTCGTGGTGAGACAGCCACGCCTCGTTCCCAGGACAATCCCCCAGAAGGTCACACTTCTGGGGACTTCTGGCAGGTGCCCGGATGGAGGGGATTTGGCTCCTCTAATGTCCTCCGGGCACAGGACTCTGTCCTGGAGCCCCCTTCCCGCTCGGTGCGTCCTTACCCTCCTCGTCACGTCCATCCAGAGTGTGCCCCGTTGCTGGAGTTCTCCTTGCGCCTCCCAAAGTAGTGCTAGTCGGTCGGATAAGTGAATTCTGGGCTGTGTGTTAATAATAATGAGAGAGAGTGAGTATGCTGCCTGCCCGTGGTGGGAAGGAGGCCCATCTAGAACTTGAAGACATAGATTCAAATCCTGGTCCAAATGAGCAGCTGTGTGATTTGTAGCAAACCACTTAATCTCTCCGAGCTTTTGTTTCCTGTTCTAAAAAATGGGATTAGTATCACTAGCCACTTAACTAGCTGATCACTAGGTGAGTAATATGTCTATCTATATCTATATCTATATCTATATCTATATCTATATCTATATGGAAGCCTTTTATAAACTGTAGATAGTTATCCAAATATCAGTTATCGTTAGATGTGTATATATGAACAATGTGTAACAGAAGGCAGAGCTTTAACTCAAACCGGAACCAAGGTAGGTTGGTAAGAAATGTGTTTGGGGCTGATGGTATGGTATATATGCTGACCTCCAATCCTCCTCCCGCATTTATTTAGCCTCTCTCAAGAGTTGGTCCTGACTGTGACTCAGGAAGTAAGGCGGGGCCCCTCCATGCTGATCTGTAAACATTCCTGGATGCTCGGGCTTTATCACTGCATGGCCAAGGATCCCCCTCCACGGAGGAGGTGAGGTCCCTTCCTAGCTCTGACGTCACCACATCTACCCCCGTCCGTCCGGCTCATCATTACCTGGAAACCTGAGTCTATAATTGCAGGGGCCAATTTGCTTTTAATTAGCCTAATGCTTGCAATTAGCCTGTTCTGTGCACCTCTGCCTCTGGTGGCGAGGTCATTTTTCTGATTTTGCTTGGTTCCTCGGTCCTCATTAGCATTCTTGGGCCATCCAGAGACATCCAAGCCCGCTTGCCTCCACCCAAAACGGTGGCTGCCGGGCTGAAGCAATGAAGAGGTTGTCGTGGGGAAGGAAAACTGACTTTTGGCGAGGTGTGACGGGAGAGTGGGAGTGTGCCGACAGAGAGGTGAATTTATTGGTAACACAGGTGAGGTCTAGAGCCTGGCTTCCTCCTCCTAGTCCAGTGCTCCCCCCAGCTTTTAAAAATATTTTATTTATTTATTTATTTGAGAGACAGAGAGTGAGGGATCATGAGAAGCAGGGAGGGGTAGAGGGAGAAGCAGGCTCCCCGCTGAGCAGGGAGCCCAATTTGGGGCTCGACCCCAGGACCCGGGGATCATGACCTGAGCTGAAGGCAGGTGCTTAACCAACTGAGGCACTTAGACATCCTGCTGTTTCCCTTCTGAGCTTTATTTCCTCGTCTCAAAAATGGCAGTAACAACTCCAGCCCCGCCTGCAACACCGAGGCTCGTGTGAGGTAAGGCAGGAAGTGGGCATGCGTAGGAGGCTGGGTCCCATGAGACGTCTTTATCACATCAGAGGTGAGAGAGGCCTCTGGAGTCCCCCAAACAGTCTAGTGTCCCTGGTCCCTGGGAATTCCTGGTCTACTCACCTTGCCCTACCTCTACAAACCACAGCCGATTCGAGCACATTGGCATGTAGCAGGTGCTCAATAAATATTGGTTGGTTCTCCGGGGCTTTGAGTCAAGGAAACAGTCATGAGAAGGCTTCGGATGGTCTGTACGGGGGGGCATTTACCTCCTGTGCTCCTCGGCCTCCCTCCTCATTCCCCTAGACGGCATTGCTGCAAGACCAGAGATGGTTGTGTTTGTCTCTGTCTTTGTGGTGTGTCCCACAGAGCAAGGCACATGGCAGTTGCTCGGTAACTGCTTTTCAAATGAATGAATGAATGAATGAATGAGTGCCTGAGTGAGACAGGGTCATGCGGTAGATCACGGCGTTGTCAGACGAACGGGGCTTGGAATCCTGGCCCCGTCACTGTCTTCTGGCAAATATTTACCGTATGTTCGTTATGTACCCGGCAGGTCCGAGGTTACAAAAATGAATTTTTAAATTCACAGTCTGGTAAGGGAGCAGACGTGTGAGCAAGTAATTGTCCCGTGTGTGATGGAGACATATGCTACGTACGTCGGTGGCCAAGAAAGAAAGTGGTAGAGTCTCCCTGGAGAGACAGGATTCCCGAGGAAGGGGCCTGAAGGTCAAGCTTATGGGTTTCTCACCAGAACCAGAGCCTCCTTCCCAGGGGTGAGGACCGAATGAAATCAAATAGTGTGAATGAAACTGACACTGAATAATCTTTTAATGGAGATTAAAAATTTAAATGTTTAAAATGTTTAAAAATGTTTCCTGGTCAGGGAGGGGCAGGAACAGGTTGGTGTGGGAGGGGCTCAGGGACTTTCAGAAGATGCTTTCCTAAGCTCTGCCAGTGCAGACCTGTGCCACCTGCGGCCAGTTCCCTCACGGCTCCTCAAGTCTCCGGGGCTGTGTCCGCCAAGTGGGGACAGTGCATCTGTTGTACGGGTCAGTGGAGAGACTCCCCAGGCCCCTAGCTGGAGCAGGGTTGGCACACAGTAAATACTAGAAAATATCAGCTCTTATTATTACAATGTATTTCACGGACAGACCACATCTGCATGCACACACACATGTTGCACTCATGTTGACTCCCAGATATGCTCAGAAAGGACAGTGGGGGGGGGGGGGGGGGGGGGTTAGGCTGAGCCCAGTCTGAGAACTGCTCCAGAACTCTGTAGGGGGTGGGGGAAGTTTAGCCTGTGGCTGCTGCCCCAAGCTGGGGCAACCCGCCTCAGGGAGACTAAGACGTGGTCCCCTGATAGCAGGAACTTAATTCTCTCAGGCACGTAGGCCCCTGGCCCAGGCCAGTCCTTACCAGCAACATCCCAGGGCTCTAACGCCTGACTGGTCCCCTGACCTTCCTCAGCAAGACAGCCTGGCGGCCATGCTGGGTTGCCATGGTAACTGGCAGCCTCCCAGCTGGGTTGCCCGGGTAACCAGTTAGCTGGTATTGGGGGAGGGGGTGGGGAACTGGGAGGTGGTGGGGGGGATCAGCCTCAAAGAGGCAGAGAAGGACAAGGGCGGGACCAAGACGAAGACAAATCCCAGATGCCCCCAGCACAGCCCTCTGCTCTCTCCCTCATGGGACTGGGAAAGCCCGAGAAAGGCAGGTAGGAAAGGATGTGGTGGTGTTTCCCGCCATGGGTGTGTGTCTATGTGTGTGTGTGTGTGTTGTAGGGTGAATTGTCTCGGGCAGTGCAGGATGTGTGGGAGATTTGACAAGGCTTGGCGGGATCTCCCGGGCAGTGCTAAAGGCAGTAGAAGTCTAGAGGGGAGGGGAGGCCAGGGACCATCCAAACCCAGATCTCAGTCCTCGCCCCCCCACCCCCACCCCCTGGGCAACTTCACCTCTTTGAGCTCTAGATTCCTCATCAGGAGAATGGAGGTGCTAACACTGACCTCCAGGGACATTGTCTGGGATCGTGGCTGCCACTGCCAACGGCGGTTTCCTGCTTTCCTTCGTGCGGCTTTTCTATTCTGGGGATGCTTTCCAGCTGCCAAGTGCTTGTATCTGGGGCCCACCCTGGTCCCTGCGGTAGGGGATGGGGGGGTGGGAAGGTTGGAATTCTTGGGAGTTTACCATCCCAATCTGCTGGGGGCAGGAAGCAAGTTTTTACAGTAGGAACATTCACAAGGAAGTTTTCAAAGTAAGACCTAATTGAAATGTTTCCCTGCAACCAGTAGAAATACCTTTTCCGTCAGAACCCAGCAACTTACTGTGTGTGGTACACACTGGCTTCCTCCAATATCTTAGTTTAGTCTGACTGTTTTGTTTAAAAAAAGGCCTCGGCTCTTGAACTTGATTTCATGCCCACCGATGGGTCACTGCCTTCAGCGTGAGAAACGCGGAGAGAGAGTAGAAACCAAAGCTCCCTCGGGTGTGCGTAGACCTCAGGCTTCTCTCATCTTCCACGTGTAATGTCATCTGGTTGGGTCCTTGCGACTCTAGTCTGGGAGGTAACTCAGGCTCAGAGGTCACACGATTGCCCAGGGTCCCAGATCGGAGGGCATCCCCACGATTTGCCCAGAGCTGTAGACTGGTGAAGCTTAGACCCGGGTCTCTGTGGCTCGGGTTCACAGGGCACCCCTGTGTGTGCTGAATCTGATGCTCTGAGAGGAGCTAAAGGAGTCTTCTTAGAGGGAGGAGACTGGGATCCAAAGATCCAGAAGGATTTGTTCAGCCAGCTCAAAATCGAGGACCTAGAGCTGAGACCAGAACTCGGTGCCTCTTGTCTGTTGTTGCGAGGAGGGAGAAGTTGGTGCTGAGGAGAGCTGTGGAAAGATGCGGCTGAGTCTGAAGCAACCTGTGTGTTCCCCTCAGGGTCTGTGAGGGAGTGTGTCTGGCAGGGAGGGGGTGAGTCTGGCTGCACTGAAGCTCACCCCTACCCCTGTGAGCTGCTGAGCCAGGCTGGAGAGGGCTATAAGGAAAGATTCCTGTGTCAGGGTCCTGGGGCCAGTGCCTAAAGGCCTCAGGCTTCTGGAAGATTTTCTGACAGGAAAGACGTAAGCCAGTCCCCTGAGAAGCAGAGCTTTTAATTGTCTGTCTCCTGTACCACAGCAGAAATGACAGTCGGCAGGAGGCCTGCCAAGTGCGGACTTGACCACAGAGTAGGTTCTTGACCACAGAGTAGGTTCGGAGGGAGAAGAGCTTAGTACCAGGTGGGAGGTTGGGAGTAGCTGGAGAGGGGAGGGCATGAGCCACTCTGGGCTACCTAGGCAGACTGCTAACCCTATAAATATTTACTGGGAGAAATTCAGGATAAGGCCCGGAATCCGTACTGCTGGGTTCTGTTCTCCGCCCTGCTGTGAGAGTTGAGCCTGCCCCTCAACCTCTCAGGACTTGGTTTTCCCATTTGTAGGGGCTCCGTCGGGGGTGCAATCCTGTCCCTTCCCTCCGCAGGCTTTTGCCCTTTGCAAAGGGAAGACTGGGCAAGGTGTTCACAGTGGAGACGCATTTCCTTTCAGTTTGGGTGTATGTTCCCTTGGTGGCTCCTACGTGTCGCCCATGACATGAAAAGCTGCCCAACCTGCCAAGTGCCCAACGCTGGGGCTGAGGAGCAGCGTGGTGGGGTTTGCGGAGCAGGGGCTGTGGCTCTGGGAAGCTGTGGGATAGCGAGCGCTTCTAGCTTGGCTGTGTTCTTGTCTCTCTGGGCTTAATGTAATTTATTCAGCACCCACTGATTGGAACATTCCAGCAGTAAAAATGAGAGCAGTCAGAAGTGTCTTGTCCAGGCTCCTGATCTCAGGCTCTTCGTGTCTTTGTCATGGGACAGGCCAGGGTGATAGCGGGGTGTGTGACCAGGAATTCTGCTGGAACTCAACCGGGATGGAAGTTTCTGTCCGAGGCTGGGGAGATGGGTTCCCAGTAAGAAGAATCAGGGGCTTAGGGTCATACAAGGAGACCGTGCCTTTGCTTGAAGGTAGACTGACTGACACCGCGAAGTTGGAGGAGTGCCTAATAGGGACCCCTTATTTCTCTACCCGTATACGCGGTGTGTACCCAACATACTCTATGCCGTATTCCTTCCAGCCTGTCCAGGGTGAGGCAACTCTGTGAAGAACCTGGATGTCTTAGACGATGGGCCGTTTACTCCAGACCACACTGGACGGCAGGGGAAGAGTCAGAATTAGGATTTGTTGATGTGTCCGTATTTCCTGCCCCAACTCTCTCCTGAGCCCCCGTGGGACCCAAGCTTGAATGCAAGCCTGTCCCATTGCGCTGAGATCATGGACATGGATGTGGGGGGAGGGGGAGTGCGGGACTCTTCATTTGGCTCCACATCGTTGTGACACCCCCAACAGTCATGGCTCATTTGTGGCAGCTCAGGGGCGCCCGGGTGGCCCCCTCTCCCCAGATGCTGGGATCCTGTGTCCCAGGAGAGGCCACGGGTAGCCGCCGCCACCTGGAGCAGTGGGAGCGTGTACGTGTGCGCGTGTGTTACTCGCATGTGTGCGTGCGTGTGCAGGGTGGGCGTCGTCGCTCTTGGTCTGACCAGGGCCCCTTCAGACTATGCAGAAAGAAAGTTCTCAAGGTGTGGAGGCAGAGGCGGGGAGGCCGAGGTGGGGGGATTCTCGGAGGGAGAATCAAAGAGCCAATCTGGGGCTGGTCCTTACCCCTCCCTCCATGCACAACTGAGGGAGGGGCTTAGGAACCCAGCAAGCTCCTTTCCAGAAACCCAAGTCCTCATGTCCTCATTTAAACCCAACTTAATCCTGCAGCGTGGGCTGACTCAGTCCCTTCTTTTCCCCAGTCCACTACTCCTAAAGGTTTCCGCCCCACCCTGAGAGCCTTTGTCACTGGGGTCACTTCCTGTGACCAGGTTTGGGGGTGCAAGGCAGGGCACCCAGAGGTGCAGAGGCTGGACGTGGCAGACATGCCTCCTGGCGGCAGCCCCTGCATGTGGAGAAAACAGGAAAGCGAGGGAGAAACCAAGGCCTCTGGAAGAGCAGACGGACAGTGTGTCTTCTGGAGGGGCTGCCCCTGGCCAGCTGTCCTGGGGGCAGAGTGGCAGAGCCCCGTTGGCAGAGAGAGCGGCCAGAAGGCGGGAGAGACTTTGTGGAATCTGAACAGAAAGCCTTCTGGTTGGGCCCGGCCTCTCCCAGATCTGGTGTTGTCAAAACCAAGTCAGTCACACTTCTACATACTAAGTTATATTTTTAAAAGTGTCCTTTTATTGGTTGAAACAGCCAGTTGGAAATAGAAGTTCTGAAATATTTTCATTCACATATGTCTTTCTCTCTGATAAACTCGTGTCTTTTCCCAGTGACTAGCGAAATGCCTGGAAATAGCTGGTGTTTGACCACACCTTCCCCCACCTTCCCTGGGCTTCCTGCTTGGGGATGGGGTAGCGCGCAAGGGAAATGATATGAATAAGATAGGAAGCTGCTCTCAGCCCAGATCTTTCTGTGGGCTGAGATGTCTGATTCTTCTACTTTCTGGCTCAGAGCCGAAATCCCTGTCTCCCAGTCAGTGGCTGGGGGATTGACAAGGTAGAGTTGAAGGATATCTTCTCCCCAGTCCCTGCTTTTCTCCTTAGAGACATGGCTTTGTCTCTCATGCGGGGGTACTGAGATAATAAAGATAAGGCACTGGCCCTGCAGTAGAGGCTGGGTTAGGAAACACCAAACCTCTTTCATTCTTTTTTTTTTTTTTTTTTAAAGATTTATTTATTTATTTATTTAACAGAGAGAAATCACAAGTAGATGGAGAGGCAGGCAGAGAGAGAGAGAGAGAGGGAAGCAGGCTCCCTGCCGAGCAGAGAGCCCGATGCGGGACTCGATCCCAGGACCCTGAGATCATGACCTGAGCCGAAGGCAGCGGCTTAACCCACTGAGCCACCCAGGCGCCCTCTTTCATTCTTTTTATGATAATTGTATATTTTTAATACTTCTTTGAGAAGGAGCAAACTATTTTCAGCCAGCTTAACAGAGTTTATCACTCCCACAAGAACCTTATAATGGGGCGCCTGGGTGGCTCATTGGGTTAAAGCCTCTGCCTTTGGCTCCTGTCATGATCCCAGGGTCCTGGGATCGAGCCCCGCATCGGGCTCTCTGCTCAGCAGGGACCCTGCTTCCTCCTCTCTCTCTCTCTCTCTCTGCCTGCCTCTCTACCTACCTGTGATCTCCATCTGTCAAATAAATAAGTAAAATCTTAAAAAAAAGAACCTTGTAACAGGTCAGGGGAAGGAGAGGTCAAGAGAAGCTCATTTGCATATTTCCCACAATCCTTCCTCGGACTCAATTTCTTAGCCATCCTGGGTAGGCTGTTGTCTGGGCATTGCTGTCACTTTCTCTCCATCACACACACCAGAATCTATGGGCAAGTTCAGGCTAAATGTAGCTCATTTTAACACTGTGCTTAGGTGTCAGGTTCTTTTATTTTAAGAGCACAAGCAGGGGGAACAGCAGGCAGAGAGAGAAGCAGACTCCCTGCTGAGCAAGGAGCCTGACTCAGGACTCGATCCCACAACCCTGGGATCATGGACTGAGCTGAGGGCAGATGCTTAACCAGCTGAGCCATCCAGGTGACTCTTAAACTGGTCTTCTTCCCTTTGGTAAACTTGTTTTGATTCTAATCTCAAGAGTCAGACAAGTGTTGAGAGACAATCTGACACAGTAGGAAAAATATAGGCTCTGGGGCCATCTGGCTCAGCTAGCACTTGACTTCACACTTGCCAATTGTGTGACCCTGGTTATAAACCTTAACTTCTCTGAGCCTCAAATTATACATCTGTAAAATGTGAGTAGTGATTGTACTTACCTCACTGGGTTGTTGAGAGGATGAAGCCAATGAACATACGTAAAAAGCTTAGGATGGCGGGGGTAGGGCGCCTGGGTGGCTCAGTCGGTTAAGTATCTGATTCTTGATTTCGGCTCAGGTAGTGACCTCAGGGTTGCAAGATCAAATCCTGCATCGGCTCTGTGCTCAGTGGGCAGCTTGCTTGAGATTCTGTCTCTCCCTCTCCCCCTCCTTTACCCCTGTACGCTCTCTTTTTCTCCCTAAAATAAATATAAATCTTAAAAAAATGCTTAGGGGCCCCCAGGTGGCTCAGTTGGTTAGGTGTCTGCCTTCAGCTCAGGTCATGACCCCAGGGTGCTGGGATTGGGGCCCTGCTTCGGGCTCCCTGCTCAGGGAGGAGCCTGCTTCCCTTCTCCCTCTGCCTGCCGCTCCCCCTACTTGTGCTCTTTCTCTGTCAAATGAATAAAAATCTTGAACAACAGCAGCATCAAAAACCCTCAGAACAGGACCTAGCACTACAAGTCACTTGGCACATGTTAGCTCTCCTTCTCTTAGACTGTCTAGAACTGAACCCGGTACTCCCGATGTGGTCTATTCAATGGGACTCTCATGCCCGCTGCTGGACCGTCCGTTTCTGCTGCCTCAGACTGAGTTTGCAGATCACTGGGGTTTCAGTTGAGCTCCCGGTACTGAAATCCTCAGGTTATTTTCCCATGGACAGCCGTTTAGACCTCCTCCGTCCGACATAAAAGATGTGATGTCAGCTAGCGGGAAGGTCAGCGTCGCGGGGAGCCCGGAGCATCCCCTCACATGGGTTCCAAGCGCGCATGAACCCTCATTGATGCAGCCGGCTCCTTTTCATACGCCGTCCTGCAGCGGGTGTTCTATTTGGGAAATCTCTTGACCCACACTGGCCCGAAACGAAATTCCCCTCCCCAAGGGTCTTTTCTCTTTTGGTGGGTCTCTTTCATTCTTCTCTGTTCAGCCAAGGCGCTTGCTTATCAACTGAGCTGAGCGTGTGTGGGCGGATCTGTCCTTCCCTCCAAATCCAGCTCCTCTGCTGCCCAGGCTTACAGGCTTACAGGGCAGGGGACACGGTGCCTCCAGCATACCCAGAAGGCCGGGTTTCAAGGTAAAACCTCGGAGACCCTCTAAACCCTTCCTCTTGGTGGACTAGCAGCATCTATATCACCTGAGAGGTTGTTAGAAATGTAGAATCTCGGGCCTTACTCCCAACCTGCCGAATCAGTCTGTGTTTGCAAGATCTCCCAGGTGGCTCACAGGTACGTTAAAATTTGAGGGGGTCCTGCGTGGTTCAGTTGGGGAAAACCAATGATTCTTTTTTTTTTTTTTTAAAGATTTATTTATTTATTTGACAGACAGAGATCACATGTCTGCAGAGAGGCAGGCAGAGAGAGAGAGGAGGAAGCAGGCTCCCCGCCCAGCAGAGAGCCCAGCAGAGAGCCCGACACGGGGCTCAATCCCAGGACTCTGGGATCATGACCTGAGCTGAAGGCAGAGGCTTTAACCCACTGAGCCACCCAGGCGCCCCCAAAACCAATGATTCTTGATTTCGGGTTAGGTCACGATCTCAGGGTTGTGAGATGGGAGCTCTGAATCAGACTCCGTGCTCAGCACAGGGTCTGCCTGTCCCTTGTCCTTCCCCGGCTGGTGTGCTCTCCTGCATGCACGCTCTCGCTCTCTCTCTCTCTCAAATAAATAAATAAATAAATAAGATCTTTAAAAAAATAAAATAAGAAGTACTGCCCTACATTGTTACTCAGCTTGGGGTAGGAATGAGGGCCAGGGAGAGAAGAATCCTATCTTGCAAGACCTCGAAATTTGTTCTACTGACCAGGCTCCTGGGGACGGACCTAAAACTATTTCTAGGATATTTGATCACAGACTGGCCACATTCGCTGTCTGCCTCTTGGAATACCAGCGATACGGTTTTTCTAAAACACTCATGCCCTTTAAGAAAATATAGACTATATAAATAAAATATAGTTATGTTTCAAAAAAAAAGGAAATATAGACTATGTGTGTTTTCTGCATTTTATTAATAACATGCTCTTGAGCATACTTCAAAACCTTTGGATTATACGTACAGTTGAAATCATTTACATGCTCTGTGTCGGGTGTTACATTTATGAGCTATTTCGTTTTGTTAATGTCAGGCCCTTATTCCAGCATATGGAATCCTAATTCTTCCAGAAGTGTGTTAGCCATCCAGCTAGGCTTTGTCACTAGAAAATTGGATAGCTTGCCTTCTGAGTCTTTATGCAAATCATGGATGAAACCGTGGAACCCAGCAGGCTCCCAGCAGACCCCGTGGCGCCCTGTCAGACTCATGCCTCTGTTCAGCCAGCGTTATCGAGAGCAATGGCTTCATCCCCGCAATCGTATGAGCTGGTTTTGGTTCTGGCTCAGCTCTCTGCTGCCTTTGGCAATGTTGGCAAGGTGTGACTGCCCTAGATGCCCGTTTCCTCTACTGCAATTGAGGAAATTGGGGTAGTCATCAGCCTCCCTTGGAATGCATTAAAGAAATCCATGTGCCTGAGCCTCCCCTCTCCCCCTGAGATCCCCATCCAGTCGGTCTGTGGTTGTACCCCGGCATTAGTATTTTAAAAGCTCCCTGGCGGGGTGTGTGTGTGTGGGGGGGGGGGGGAATGGAGAAAAAAAAGAAAAAAAAAAAGCTCTCTGGGTCATTCCAGTGTGAAGCCAGGACTGAGACCCCTGGGCCAGATCATCTCTCATTGCACGCTCTATCCCTCTTCTCTCAGAGGCTCCAGGGTGCCTGGTAGGCATCTTCTCGGGGTTCTGGCCCCACAGTCTGAGCTCTGCTGGCTGTGGTCCCTGCAGAGAGGGCCTAGCTGGCTGGTGGAGTGCCGTGGCATGCCACGTGGGACTGCAAGGCAACCTTTTCTTCCCCAAATCCCTTGGAGAAGACTTGGGACGGCTGCCATCAGCCACATGCTTTCTTGCCCTTCTCCTCTGGACAAAAGGATCATCTCTGACTTCTCTGATTTCTGTGTTTCTGAGCTTTCTGCTTAAGAAAAATAGCCAAAGGCCAGTGTGAGTCAGTTTCAGTGTCTGTCGGTCAAGATGGCTCCCTGGCTCGTTCCTCTCTTTGCCCTGTGTTTCTCTTTCCCTCTGTAACTCGGGAGGTGACAGCCCCTCTGAGGCTTCTCTTGTGTCTCTTCCCCTTCACAGACCCCTGCAGGCCGAGGGCTGTCCGATGCAGGAGCTGTAGCAGCTCTCCGGGAACCTTGCCGACAGACCCATGAATGCATACCCCCCCCACACACCCCTACATCCCACTGGGTGTGTGTGTGGGGGTCTGAGCACCTGCTCGCCCAGCGTGGCTCTTTCCAGGGGCAAGAGTGACTTTTCTCTGGGGCTCAGGATGTCACTGTAAGCATCCCTTCCCTGCTCCTGGGTTAGGAGTGCATCCAAGATCCATGCTATCTTGTCCTGTCCCCTTCCTCCCCACGGTTGTCGCCAGGGGACCCGAGTGTCTCTGCAGTGGGCTTGTTAATTGGTGCTTCCGTTGGTTGATTGATTCTAATGCGGTGAACGTGTATTTACCCCGGCAGCCGCCTCTCAGACAGCCCTTAATTGCAGGCACGAGAGAGACAATAATTATGGGATAATATGTGGCTTTTGTGTGAGTCCTTCTCCTTGCATGGTGTCAGCAAACATGAGGGTTTGTTTTCCAACATTCAGCTACCCTGCCGAGGGGATGCCACAGCCCTGCTCACGCTTGTCCCTGCTCACTCCATCCCTGTCATCCAGCCCCTCCCCACCTGCCCTTTTGTCCCTGGATGACAGAGAGAGAGAGATTCCTGTCTTCCAGAATGGCGGCTCCTACTTCTCATGCCATCGTGGCCCCATTTTTAGGATTTGTGAGGTTGACTTGGTGCCTTTTTGGAAAGGAGTATGCTTTTTTTTTTTTTGAAAAGGGTGTGAGTGAATGCTAAACCAAATGCCTTATTGCATGGGCCCTTCTCATCTTTGTTAATCTTTCTACGGTTGTAGTCTACGTGTAGTCGGTGTCCTGGGTCATGCATTTCTTTTCCTTTTTTACAAAACTGCTTCCAGGTATGCCAACGGGCCATAAATGTGTCATTTTAAATGGAGTTCTAAATAATCCTGTCATGTTACTTCATTACTGTATTGCTCCTCTCTTATTACTGGGAATTTGGGTTGTTTCCAATTTGTTGCTATTATGAATAGCTCTACTATAAACATCTCTCTGTTGCGGAGTTTCTCCCCAGTTATTTCCCAGGGGGGGTAAAGTGAGTTATGAGTTCTATTGATCTGAGTTCTATTGATCTGGCGCCATGCTGGGAAGAGCTGAGGGGAGGTGGAAGCTGGAGGCTACTGGGGTGGGGGGGCATTCAGTGGGTTCCCTCCCCTCCCCGTCCCAATGCGCAGCTCCTTCTCACCTCTTCCCCTTCTGTAACTAGTGTGCCCCTTGCTCCACCTTCCCTAGTAACAACCCAGGGTAGTGAGACACCCAGTCCTCTGGCTATCCACTGACCACCTCGAAATATAGTGGCTGGAACAGTAATGCATTGTTACCTCTCAGGATTCTCCGGCTTCTTTGGGTTCAGCTGGGGTTTTGCTGGGGGTGTCTCTTGCCCCTGTAGTCATCTGCAGGCTGGACTGGGCCAGGCAGGCAAGGTGGCTCCTCACATAGCTGTCTCTGGTGCCAGGGGAATTCAGTAGAAAGAGAGGTCACTTCTGGCTGAGACAGTCAGGGCCAGCCCCCATGGCAGGTGTGCATGCATGTGTGTGCGTGTGTGTGTGTGAATCTGGGGCTGTTAATGTAAGCACGGGCATGTAGCCTTTCCATGTGGCCTGGACTTCCCTCGGGGGCATGGCAGTTGTTTCCTAGAGAGAGTGTCTGGAGAGAGTTTTGTTTTTTTTTTTAAGATTTTATTTATTTGTCCGACGGAGAGAGATTACAACCATGCAGAGAGGCAGGCAGAAATGGGGGGAAGCAGGCAGAGAGGCAGGCAGAGAGAGAGGGGGAAGCAGGCTCCCTGCAGAGCAGAGAACCCAATGTGAGACTTGATCCCAGGACCCTGGGATCATGACCTGAGCCGAAGGCAGAGGCTTTAACCCACTGAGCCACCCAGGCGCCCCTGTGTCCAAAGAGAGTATTCCAAGACATCCAAGCGGAAGCTTGAGGATTTTTTGGAGAACTTTTTTTTTAAGTAGTCTCTGCCTCCCAATGTGGGGCTTGAACTCACAACCCCGAAGGCAAGAGTCTCATGCTCCACCCACTGAGCCAGCTAGGTGCCCCTTAAGGCTTCTTATGCCCAAGTCTCAGAGTCACACAGTGTCTCTTCTGTTATATTCTCTTAGTCCAACCAAGTCACAGGCCTGCCCTGATGCCCTGGGGGGGAATAGATCCACCTTTCAGGACAGGAGCAAAGAATTTGCGGTCACCTTTGTTCCTCCGCCTGGAAACTGGAAACGGGAAACACACATCGGTTAGTATCCCATGAATCCCCTCAGGAGAGGCCATAAGAACCCCCACTCCTTCATGCCCATTCCAAATCGGGCCTTTCACAGGGCTCCAAAGTCATGTGACCTCTTCTCGGACCCTTCTCGTGTCCCCGGGGCATCATCTCTCTCTTCCAGGAAGCCTGCCTCCATCCCTTTTCTAAGCTCTAGAGGCTCTGGGTCTTCAGCTACCCTGTCTTAACAAGCTCTTATCACACATCCCGGCATTCAGGAACTCAGGGGCTTTTGGGCTTGCTTGGCTTGCTAGGTTGTAAACTCCTGCTTGAAGGCAGGCACTCTGTCCTGTTCTTGTCAACCTCCATGCCCTACCCTAAGGACCTAGTGAAGTTCCTGCATGAAAAGGCCTCCCATAAATTCTATTTCCTTCCCCCTTTTTATACGCTGGACACTCCACTGACTGTTGAATGAATGACTAAATTATCTTACTGGAAGGCGTGGCAGGGAAGAGAAGGAAAGTTTACTGAACTGCTAGTGTGGGCATTTGCGAGCACTGGCTAGGAGCTTTATACATAGAAATGATCTTATTTTACAGCAGGTTGGGAAGTACATAGAAATATCCCTGTTTTACAGATGATGACGCCGCCGTTCCGAGATCTTAAATGGTGCGTCCGAGGGGACATTTTTGGGTCACGTAGTTAGGAAGTTGTAGAGCTGTGGTTCAAACCTAGATCTCTGGGAACTTAGGGCAAGTCTTCGCTCCTGGACCCTTAACCTCTTTGAACCTGTTTTGTTGTCTGTAAAATGGGAAGGGTAATAATTATCTGCTATTGGATAAAAGGACGTTAGACCTGCAAAATATTCCGTGCTTAGTCCAGAGTAGCCATCTCCTCCGTATGGTCCTATCATGACAAGACTTCCTGTTCTCCAGGGTTTGGCAAACACTGTGCATTTGGGCTAGTTTTATGGCTCGTGGTGGTTGCCGGAGCTGCCCTGCTAATGCCTTTGGGTGTGTGCATTGTTCATCAACGCATACATCATTATTTGGGCACCTGCTTCCCAATCATTCCTTCCCTCCTCTGCAGCACATGAAGACTCATTTCCCCTGGATTCCCCTCCAGGGAGCAACCTCCCACCTTCTTTCTAACCCCAGTGCAGACAGCGAGGTCCCAGCGACCCAGGCAGCTTCCCTGACAGCAGCCGGGCCCAGGGATTCCACCCTCCCACAGTAATTGCTTTTGTTTGCTCTCTGAAAATTAATTCCGACAAGAGCTCATTAATTCTCTTCCTTTTTCTCACCCTTCTGCTCATGTGCTCCCTTCACCTCTCTGTTCTGATTCCATTTTTGGGGTCTCTCCTAGTCTCAGCCCATGCGAGGACCCTGTGCAGGGTGAGTGTACTGTAGGGGCGTTCTATAGGGTGAGTTACAGTATGGACGAGGAGACCGCAGCCCTGAGAAGGGGATTTCATGGTAGTGCTGGAGACTGTGATAATTTATGTCTTCCCTTCCCTGATGCCCTTCCCTCTTACTGCTTTGGCTCTGGCCTCGTCATTCTCTGGCTTGAGATGCTGCCTGGGAAGGGAGAGCTGGCTGGTCTCGGCGTCCACTAGTCTGGTCTGGTCTTCCAAGCTCATTTCTCTCTCCCACTCCTCTGCCTGGCCGTTGATATATAGCATGGAGTTGCCGGAATCACAGAGGGCAGAGGAGGTTGGATTTTTTTTTTTTTCCCTTAACTCTTCTCACACTCTTCCCTCCAAAGATCCAAACTGAAAAATCTGGGAGTCCAGAAAGTTTCTTAGAATTCTTTCCTCCCAGTGCTAGTCATTCGGTGGAGCAGCGTGCCCAGGGGAGGTGAAATGGAATCCATCCCAGCAAACTGCCTGCCAGGACCCACGGAGGAGACCTCTCAGACCCCAGTCTCTTTATCCCTCCGGTCCCGCACTAGCAGCGGCCATTGTTAGCTTTTGTGCTTCTGTTCCAGTCTGATTCTATTCCTGGATGCCTGGAGTTTCACAAATCCTCAAGTGCAGAAAAGCATTTCCTACATCCATGAGGCTTTGCAAATGTATGTCCTTTGCAAATGTATGCTTATGAGCCCCTTGTGGGGTGAAGTAGGAGGAGGAGAGGGGAACCACAGGCAAGCTGGTCCATTGATAATGCTGCATAACACCTCCCAACACACATACACACACACACACACGGCCCTTCCATGGAGTCTGGCCTGATCACTGTGGCCAGAAATGACCTCTCTTTCCACTGAATTCCTCTGGCACCAATGACTCGTAGCATGTACAGGAAATCTACACTTTTACTCTTAGAATGGTAGTAGAAGATCATCTTGGATAAATAAATTGGAGATGGATTATAAAAGGCCTTATATTTCCATCGGAGAAGTTTAGCCTCTATCCCGTAAGCATAGAGATACACTGAAGGTGTATGAGCCAGAGCATGGCAGAATTGTCTTCCGGAGAGAGCAGGGGGACAAATTCAGAGGCACACTTTCATCTCCGGGACAAGGGGAGTGAGTGGGGGGTGACATGATTCAGACAGTCGGCTGGGGTGTGTTTAATTTATACTCTGAAGACTTCATGTTGGAGGGGGGAGATTGGTTAGAAATGGGGATTTCTGATGACACACTCAGAACTACATCTGGGGCTCAGGAGGCAAGTCTGGGACTCCAAGACTTAGGGTCAGCCCTCAGGGATAGAGTTGAGATGGTGGCTGGAGGCAGGAAGGTTAAGGTGACACCAGACAGGGAGGATTAGGTTACAAGACCCCTTGGAAAGCCCTTATGGACACTAGAGAGGTTTACATCAGGTCCCCCCCCATGTGGAGGGGCGTTTGCCCTTGAAACACCGTAAAAGTACCTCTCAAAGGTGACCCAACAAGAATTACTTCCTGGCCATCAAAGTAGTTGAGGCAAGGTGACGGAAGACTATGGGAGAACAGTGGCCATGGTTCTGGGAGTGGGGGAATTGAAAGGAGGTACAGAGACATCCATGTCACATATGGTCCATCATCCCCACTGCTTGACTCAGAACAGCTGGTCTTTTCGGCTCCCCTCACCCCTGCCCTAGGGTGGGGGTGCTCAGCCCTAACTGCCCAGACAGAAGAGGGGGAGGAGGGAATGACATGGTTCCTTGTCTGTCAGCTTTCCCCCAAGGTCACTTTTGTCTTTGCTTGTCGAACCAGGGCACCATCTTCCTGGCACCGCTGTCCCCGGAGCCGCCATCGCCGGCAGCTCTGGCAGACGGCAGAGAAGGGGTAGCTATCTACTGAAGCTTCAAAAGATGCATTTGAGAGATGGGCTCCTCCTTCAGACTGCTCTCTAATCCTGGAAAATAGCCTAGCCCCTACCTCCCTTGCCAAGAGGGCCTTCTCTAGAGCCTTTCTCTGGTCGGGGGAGGAAGGGAAGGACTTGGTTCAAGGGGCCCAGCCTGGGTGTCTATACATCGAAGGGAGTTGTCTGCAAGCTGGGGTGAGGCCAAGCTAAACACCCCCCACCCCATCAGCTGCCCCAGCCATCCTGTTTTCTTGGCCTGGCTGAGAATGGGGCTTGAGGGTTGGCTGTTGGTTAACCCTTGAGTGGCCAAAGGGAAGGAAGGAGTCCCGGGGGCGGGGGGGAGTGTCTCCATCTGGTGGTCTTATCAGGACCCAGTCCAGAACCCACCTCCAGTGGTGATCTTATTAGGAGTGCAAATGTGTTTCAGGGATACTTAGAGAAGTCGTTGGGGTGGTCTCTGAGTCACTCCTCTCGTCAGTACAGAGATGGAAGATTTCCCTGAGCAGGATGAACGGAGTTTTGCTCCCACCCCACTTCGTTGCCTTCCCCACCTGGCCCATCCCTCTGAGATGGGGGTTGTGTTAGCCATACTGTTCATCTTGTTCCTCTGCCCAGGAGCAGGATTGCTTGAGGGAACCTTTCCAGGCCTCTGGGCTGCCGTATGTCTAGTCCATACTGCCTGCTTCACCCCAGCCCAGGCCTGCTTCCAAGGAAGGTTCTGGAGACAGGAATCTTTTCCTTCCCCCGCTCCTGCTAGTCAGCGTCCTATCGCTTTTGGCCTTCTGTGTCTCAGACCTGGAGAGAAGTGGCTCAAGCCTGGACTTCATCAGAACTCACAACCTCAGAGGGACCTTCCGGTTTTAAAAGGGCTGACAAAGGAGCCGTGGTCAATCAAGAGCAAGACGTGGGGACATTGCTTAAGTTTTTAAGAGAGTTCATTGCTGGTGAAACCCTGGGCTTGCCATACAACAGTCTACTTTTAACCCCTGAAGCCTCTGAATGTGCCCACCTCGGAGGTGGGTGACTAACTCTTGGTCCCCAAGTGGCAGGAGAACAGGGCCAAGCCGTCCTAACAGGACCTGCCCTCGTCTGACTGCTCACGTGAGGGCCAAGCTTTGGGCTGCCCAGCGGGACAGAGTCTAGGTCTCGGAGCCTCAGAGTGGGGACTGGCCCTTCTGGAAGACGTGTGACTTCAGGTCGTGCACTGTCCCCTCTGAGCACCCACTGCTCAATGAGCCAAAGTCTGGGGGGTGATAACATAAGCCTTTTCTCCTTTGGGTTTTGTGAAGCTGCAGGAAAACCAGTCACGGTGTATGGAAAGCGCTGCCCAGGTCAGAGATTGTGATTCTGGTCATGATGTATAGGAGAGGCAGAGACCTCTTGGAGTCCTGGGTTTTCGAGCTCACTCCTCGTGGAAGCTCCTTGAGCCCACAGCTTCCTCCCTCTGGGGTGGGTGTGAAGGAGGAGCCCTGTGGCGGGAGTTGCCACTCCTCTGAGCAACTCCCCAACTTTGGGCCAAGCTCTGGATGGGTAGAGAAACCTCAGTCATCCCACAAATACGAATCATAGGGCCAGATCATGCCTCCCGGCCCAGTCCTGTCTTCCCTCTTCTTCCTCACTCCTCCTTGCCAGCATGTTCCATTCGCCTCTGGTGGGGGTGGGGTGGGGCGCCTGTGGCCCGGGGTGGGGCGCCTGTGGCCCGGCCCGGGGCCTCTGTGTTCTCTGGCTTGGTCTGTCGTTGGCCTTTCCCTGCCTGGGGCTGGCTTGCAATGCCGGACAGAAACCGGCCCCCTCCTTCCTAGGTGTGGCATGAGCTCTCATTTACAGCAATGATACCTTGCATTTATGGGGCAGCCTTTCCTCTGGGAGCCCAGAGCGCTCTTCCTTCCGCATGCTCCCTTCGCCCCGGAGGTGCAGGCTGAGCCGTGACTGAGGCTCCGAGTCGGTTGGTGGCTGCACCGGGTCGCACAGCCACACAGCCAGCAAGCGGCAGAGCCAGGATTTGAGTTTCCAAGTCAGGACGGCCCTGGGGTGAGTGGGGGGTCCCTAGAGCCACAGCAAGGGTCCTGCTGCAAGGATCCTGCCGTGTTCACCACCTATGCGATGCCTCCTTGCCCTGACTCCAGCGTCGCCTCGGGCTCTGTGGTCCCTGAAAGTCAGGGAGTGTGAGGATGTAGGAGGCAGTCCTCTTGTGGCCGCCCAGCGTGGGCATGAATATGGAACAGGCACCTTAGATGACTACTCAGTGAACCCTCTGTCCCCCCAAAAGGGCAGCTCTGGGCGGGCTCCTCTGGCTCCCTTGATTGGGCCCTGGGTCTGAGGTCTGAGGTGGAGCCTTGCTCCTGGCACTCTGCCTTCAGGGGAGAGGTGGGTCAGTCCCCTTGTCTCTCTTCCAGGAGCAGGCTGCTAGGAGGTAGGAAAGGGACCTTCTGGCCATGTGGTGTTTCTGTGGCTGGCTCCCGCACCCCCCTCCTGGGCTGGGAAGGACTGGGAACTCCCCCGAGAACATGGTTGGGGGTTGGGATTGGCCCCTGGGGCCACCGGAGGCGTGGGGCTCGGGATGCAGGGGTGGGCGTTGGGTGACCGGTTCCTGGGGGCCTCCAGAACCCTCCCCTTGCCCTCAATCCCTACAGCTGCCCCCCCCCCCCCCCCCGCCCCTTTTTCTCTTCTCTTCTCTTTCACTCAATTATTTCCTCGGCAGATTTGAACTCTGGAATTTGCCAGGTGTGGTGCTCCTCCCCTCGTATTTCTTTCTTCTCAAGGTCTTCTCTAGGTGCCTGGTACGGCTTCTCCCTCTTCTTCCTGAAGTCTCCCTCCCTTTCTCCCTCCATCTTCCCTCCTGTCCCATGAACCCCTGGAGCAGCAGCACCAGGAAGTAGAAGGGCAGGGCCAGCGCGGAGGTGCTACGTGTTTGCCCAAGGTGGGGCTGACTGTAGCTGGGCCCCTCTGCAGGGCTGGGCTTGAACATGGGCTTGGGCTCCTGGCTCTTCTGGGGCCTGTCCTTCCTTCTCCCCTCTGCCCCTTCCCCACTCTGGCACCTAAAGCAAGCAGAAAGGCAGGAAGGCATTGGCCCGAGCCAGCATAGACACTGCTTTGTGGACATGCTAATTTTTTTCGAGACCCCAGGTTAGTGAGAGGCCAAATTCAGTACAGGGCTGGAAGAGCCCTTAGTTTCCGGCTCTGAGCCAAGGGGTCTGGGGAGAAGGGGAACTTGTTGAACTTTGCATCCGAAGATCGAGTGTGGCTCCTTCACTAACTTGTGGCGGAGCCCTAAGAGGGTTGCTTTCTCTTCCGCAGTAATGGCCCTACCTCTGTCCAAGGACGTGGCTCTAATGTGTTCACTGCTACAGCGGGAAAGGGAGGGGGAGTGCGGGGCCCCTCCCATCATGTTCTCAAGCGGGGAGCCCCAGAGACCAGAGCCAGGGTCCTGGCCAGCTCACAGGATTTTATTGCACTGTGCTTATGTTACCACGGTGGTAATTACAAAGGGTTGGATTTTTATTAAAAGCAAATAACCAGGGGCACCTGGGTGACTCAGTTGGTTAAGCATCCGACTCAATTTCAGCTCAGGTCATGATTTCAGGGTTGTGAGATCAAGCCCTGCATCGGGCTCCACGCACAGAGTGGAGCCTGCTTAAGATTCTCTCTCTCCCTCTGCCCCTCCCGCCTTGCCTCCCACTCCCAGCTTGTGGAAATGCGCTCTCTGGCTCTCTAAAAAAAAAAAACCAACAACAACCAAAAAACCCCTTTGTGTCATAGAAAATTGCAAACATATAAGAAGAGAGAATAGTGTAATAACCTCTACGTACCCAAACTTCAGTAATTCTGAAGTTGGCTCACGGTCCATCTCGTGTTAGACATACTTCTAGTTCTTCCTACCTTCTGATTATTTTGAAGTAAATCCTAGGTGGCTTCTCATTTCAACTATGGAGACAGGGACTCTTAAAAATAAGTCTAATTCTCACATCTAAAGAGATTTAAGAACTTCTTAATGTAGTAAAATATACACTTAGTATTCATATTTCTCTGATTATTATATATATTTTTTCCAATTTTCTCTTTACCTTGGATCCAAATAAGTCCACATGTTGTAATTGGTTATTACAGATTTTTAAGCATTCTTAACCTATATTCTTTTTTCTTCCCTTCCCTCTTGCAGTGTTTTCTTTAAAAAAAAAAAAGATTTTATTTATTTATTGGATAGAGATCACAAGTAGGCAGAGAGGCAGACAGAGAGATGGGGGGAAGCAGGCTCCCTGCTGAGCAGAGAGCCTGATGCAGGGCCCGATGTGGGGCTCGATCCCAGGACCCTGGGATCATGACCTGAGCCGAAGGCAGAGGCTTAACCCACTGAGCCACCCGGGCACCCCCCCCCCCCCCTTGCAGTGTTTTGCCGAAGAAACTGGGAAGTTTATCTTGTAGAATGTTTCCCATTCTGACTCTGGCTGATTGCATTGTCACCATGCCTTGTAATGTGTTCCACTGTCCCTATATATCCTGTATGCGTAACAATTATGGCTGAATCAAATGCAGTTTCCTTTAACTGACTTCTTGGGGGGAGTGTGCAAAAACCCCTTGGTTGTGGGCGTACAACTCTCCAGAGACACACAGTGTCTGGGTGTCTCTCCTTTTATGATGCTACCAGCCTTCATGATCATTGCCTAAGATCCATTCATTCATTACAGGCTAACTTCCTATTAATGACTCTCTCTAATTAGATGTTGCTCTGTCCTCCCAAAATATGTGATCCCTTACTCTGGGAAGAGGCCTCCTTCTCTGAGAGGTGTTGCTGCAGAAGCTGAGACCGCATGGCAACATAGTGGCTCGCTTTCCCCCATTCTGGCCTCTTTGAGGATCACCAAGACCAGCATCCCATAAATACCAGGTTGGAAATCCTGGAAAGAGTCCTTTGCTCTATTCAGTCAAATTTCAGTTGAATTTCAGGTCTTTGTGCTGACGGAGAGAGAACAAGACAGCTCCAATTAGCTCTGCATGACATGTCCGCCATATTTAATCAGATTAATGGTCAGGCACAAATCTTCCCTGATTATCCCCTCTACCCACCTCTGGCTCATACTACTACTAGGGATTTAATAATAACTCTTTGTAGTGTGTACTGTTTTATAGTATGTGTGTGTGTGTGTGTGTTTTTAAAGATCTTATTTATTTGAAAGAGAGAGAGAGAGAAAGAACACATGCATATGAGTGGGGGCTGGGGAGGTGCAGAGGGAGAAGCAGACTCATAGGTTTTGATCCTAGGACCCTGGGATCATGAGCTGAGCCGAAGGCAGACAATTAACCAACTGGGCCATCCAGGGGCCCCTAGTTTATAGTTTGTAAAGCATACACACACACACACACACACACACACACACACACACGAGAGGGTAAGAAGGAAACTTTGGGGTCAGCTTCCTGGAGTGTGGATCTGTAGCTGCTTGGCCTTGGGCACATTAGCTAACTTTTCTCTCTCCATGTCTCCACCTACTTTACAGGGTTCTTAGGTGTATTAAGTAAACTCGTGCAAACAAAGAGCTTTGCACAGGGCTGACACACAGTAGGTACTCAGGAATTGTTAGCTGTTTTTATCTGGAAGCACCTGTTCACAGCAGTCCTGTCTGGAACTGTGAGGCTCTGCAGATGCTCCCCAGGACAGAGCAGCGGCCGAGGAAACTCGACTGCATATCACAGATGTGGGAGCGTGCACAGTTTGCTTCAGGATCTATTGAGGAGGCTTTCTTGTGCACCCCCGCCCGTCATCTCCAGGTAGCCAGGGCTCCAGCCTGAATTTTAACAATGATGAGGTTGGATCCGGAGAAGTCAGGGAACTTGCAGTCAGAAACAGAGTCAGAAGACGGTGCCTAAATTGGGCAAGGAGAGCCAGCCGGCCACCCTGCTGTCTGATACCTGCTCTGTCCTTTCCCCAGCAATGGGAGCCGGCACGAGGGAGGGGGAGGACACGGGGCTTGGCTTACACTTGCTTTTGTATTTTTCCCTTTTGGAGGCCTGGGCTGTGTCTTGCCCTTGAGGAGGGCCCCTGAGGCCTCAGGTCTAGAGAGCCAGGTGGACGGGCCTGCTCTCCGGGAGCTGGAGGTCCCCTGGGGCCTGGCACAGCTGCTCGCCCATCTGCCCATGCAGCTCAGAGATGGAAATCTGCAGTTGGACTATTAGAGCCAACAACCCGCCTGGGCAGAGGAGGAAGCCCACTTACCAGGTGCCAGTCAACCACGGGGGCTCCTGGCGCTAAATTGACCTCCGTGGGCCAGAGACTCCAGGCCGGGAAGGGCTCCAGAGGTGGGGCTCCCAGAGGGGAGGAGGCAGGAAGGGAGTCAGGGAAGGAAATGGGGAGGGAGACTGGGAGGCACCAAGCAGCTCATTTGCTCTCCATTAGCTCCTTATCCCTGGCTTGTTCCTGTAACGCTCCACGCGCTGGGCAACATAGACAGCAAGGCACCATTTGTGGGCCTTGGAGAAATGCAGAAAGGAATACTGGGGAGGCTAACTGGGGAGCAAGGCCTCAATCCCAGGTGGGAAGGCGCGGGAGGAGGGCTGGGCAAAACGGTAAGCATTGGCACTAATTTCTCAGGCATCAAAAAAACAGAAGACGGGGATCCTAATGAACAAGATGAAATACTGTATTTTTGTGTCACTGGCCTCCTGCCTGTTATATCCTTGAACTACTTCTTTTGCTGGGCGCTCAGCCTGTGACTCAAGCATGTGAGCCCAGAGTGGCAGAGTTTCCATCCCAGGCAGAGGAGAAGAGGAGGGGAGAAACGGGGTGGGGGGAGGGGGCAGAAGCCCAAGGGGCTGCTTTCCCCATAATTTCACTCGACAGAGGTGGATTTATGGAGCTTGAATGGCTCCGGCCTAAGCACAGGGTCACGGGGTTTGGGCAGTGAGTGGAGTTCAAGGGTGCAAGGTCATGACTCATTTAGATCATACAGTCAGAATGGGGCCGATGGGGGCAGGGGACACCGAGTGAGGTCAGGAATGAGGTCACCGAACGAGTTGCAGGGCCAAGCTCTGGGCCAGCATACAGAGGCCACTCGTGAATTGTGAATGAATGAATGAATGGACGAATGAACGAATGACCCAGTCAAGGGAAAGGAAAAGTGGTTTGATTACATTTCTTCTTAGACCCTTTAAATTCTCTAGCTCAGTCCTTAGGGGTTGGACTTAGGGCTCGGACAGCAGAAGCTGCTTGTGAGAGATGTGTTGTACGTTGAAGCAAAGCTTGATTGTCTATCCCACAGAGCACTGCTTTGTGAATTAACCAGGATTTTGGCTTCTCATACTTTCCTTTCATCTGCACGTCTCTCTCTGTGTGCGCTCGCTGGGGTGGGGTGCGTGGGGACACGGAGCAGGGCAGCCACACACGCAGGCCTCAGAGCGTGAGCCGAGGCCTGTCTGTGATCTCCGCTCCCTGTGCCCTCCTGTCGGTCCCTCGTTGTGTTCTGAGTCTGGGTCTCAGCCACCTCGGCCTCCTCCCCGGGTGCTGAGTTGGCAGAGGCGGGAGGGAGACACTTTGTCCATCCTGACTTCTCGAGTCCTGTTTCTTCTCCCTGGCCCCTGAATGGGTCAGACTGCCTTGAATGGACAGAGGAGCTGAGTGTCCACGCCTGCCCCTGGTCTCCATGAACTCAGGGCCCCAGTGTGAGCCTGGGCTCTGTTTCAGCTGGCAGAAGGGGCATGGAATTGGAGCCTGCCCTCAGCCGCGGAGAAAGTCGGCTACAGCAGGACTGGACACGTCGCGTGTTCAGCAGTCTGCCTCACAAGGCAGCTTAGGAGAAAATTAAGTGGATTCAAGCCAGGGGAAGTTCAGCTCCGTGCACTGGGCTGGTGAGGGAGGGGGCTGGGCTGGGCGAGGAAGGGGGGCACTGCCCCTTTTTCTGCTCAGTCCTGTCTATAAGTTAATCGCAGCTCAGCTGTGTTTGGCACTGGAAATGGCCCTCTCCCCATGCCTATCATTTGACCCCTTGTTCCCCTCAGCCGCTGAGATTTTTGTAGGACTAAGTGACCTTTGGGGACAGCCAGGAAGCAGAATTTTGCCCTATGGCCTCCGCCTGGGTTTGCTCACAGGCTCCTCCAAGAAATCACCAAGAAGGTCCTTTCTCAGCATTCCAGGTCCCAAGCAGTTTTAGTCCATCTCTAGCAGTATTTTGTCTTCTAGCTAGGAAGGCAAACGTGTCCAGATCTTCTGGAGGAAGCAAGGCCCAGCGAGTATGCCTATAGTAGCACACATGCCAAGGGCTCATCGGGGTGGGGGGGCATCGGGGCCCTCAGCCCCCCAGCCAACCCTGAGACCTGAGCTCTCAATATTTCTGAGCATGAGAATTTCACGCGGGGCCCATGGCTTAGTTCCTGTGTGATCGCTTTCATAAGGCGATTGATGTGTCTCCATTTTAGTTCTGAAAGTCCTGTATTTGAGACCCTCCCCTCAGTGCTGGGCAAACTGGAACAGTCACCCACCCTCTGCTAGGGGATCCTCTCTCCGCCAGCCCTCTAAACCCGTTCCTACTTCTCTGTGTGAGTTAAATCACGGGGAACATCTCTTCCCACCGTTCGGCTTCTGTGCGCTGACCCTGGAGGTGGGGCTGACCGTTGAGCAGAGATAGGACCTCCCCAACATGCACAAGGCATGACTTCCTTATCTCTCAGCAGCCCCGAGACAATCCAAATAGTTGTCCCCCCTACCCCGCTGGCAGTTGGGGGTTTCTGCTGAAACCCAGCCAGCCCTGCGGGTCAGACCCTGCCTTTCCAAATCTCCTGTCTTCTAGGTAAGTCTAAGCAACATCTAGTCTCTGGTCTCCTTTACCTTCCCACATGCCCTGTGCCAGAGGACAAGGACATGTGCAGGTGACACAGTGCCCTTTTTTAATAAATGAAGAAGCTGAAGTCGAGTATGGGAAGTTTAGTAAGCTGTTGGGCCAAGGTCACACAGAAGCACCAAGGCCAGAGCCAGCCTCCAGGTCAGCACCTTCCAGACAAAGCTTCCGGCTTCTGTGACTTTGGGGAGAGTCTCCCCCGCTCCAAACTGCTTCTTCGGTTGTCTTGCCCCTCCCAGTTCAGACTTTTGTCGGAGACACCTGGCCTCAGAGGTGATCATTCTCTTTCTTTGGCCCTTGGCCCCTGTCCAGGCAGTGGTGACGTTTTTCTGTCTAAGTGTCAGACCCCCTGCTGACGGGGCACGAAAATTCGCCCAAGCTGGAGCCGCCCAGCCCCGTCCTTCCCATCCCTTCTCATAAAGGGGTTATTCAGGGAGGCCCCTCTCTTTATTCTATTTATACATCTTTTCAGCATGTTTTTGTGCTAGTGACAAACAGCGGTCTACCCTCCTTAACCCTGCCCTGTTGTGCTTTGGTTGAGAGTTTCCTTCCGTCCTCGGCCCTTCACAGTCCATGGCCCTGGGGCCTACCAGGCCCATCTGGCCATCAGGTCAGAGAGGGGAGCTGCTCTTTGGGGGATAGGCCGGCGGGTAGTGGCAGAACTCTGGTGTGCAGGACATGGGACAGGACGCGTGAGGTCCCGCTCCTCTCTTGACAGCGGGGATGACTCATGTGGACTCATGCAGAACCCCGGGGCCCAGGGCAGAAGTGGGACTGCCGTCATCACTCAGCACCCGCAGGAACACTCACTCGGTATGTGGGTAATGAGAAGGGAGTGGTTGCCGGGGATGGCGGGAGCCCGTGGCCGCCACGGTGGAGAGCATGGCCCCGCAGTCCAGGGCCCAGGCTCCTTCCCAGTGCTGCCGCTGCCGGGTATTTAACCTCATGTTGGTTCCTCCGTGAGAGGGAGAGGATGACAGCCATCTCCAAAGGTGGCTGTGAAGACGAAGCGAGTTGCATTTAGGATTGTGCCTGACACAAAGGACCCGCTCACAGGACCGCTGTTGCTAACTAGCTCATCCCCTCTGCTCCTCACCTCTGCAGGGAGTCGTTCGTTCATTTGACAGACAGATCGAGTACCTGAGATGTGCCAGGAATACAAGGATAAACTTGCTCCAAGTTTCTAGTTCTACCAACACTTCCTAACGCCCTCTGTTTTTTCTCCAGCCTTCTGGGGCAGTGACAGAGGTTGAGAAACGGTGGTCATGTAGGTCCTATTGGGCTTCTTAAGGATCCTCGTCTGTGTGGTGGGGACAGCGGCCACTCTCCTTGGGAGTCGGGGACCTGAATTCTATTGATGACCCGACTGGTAGCCAGCAGGAGGCCCTTAGACAGGTTGCCTTATCTTTCTGGGCCTCTGCATCACCATCTTTCAAATGGAATAATAACCCTGTCCATGCTATTTGTTGGGGTACCACGCAGAAATGAGAAAATAGAAGCACAAGCTTTAGTCTTTTTTTTTTTTTTGAGTTTTTTATTTTATTTAAGTAATCTCTACACCCCATGTGGGACTTGAACTCACAACCCTGAGACCAAGGGTCACATGCTCTTCTGGCTGAGTCAGCCAGGCTCCCCAAGTGAAAATCCTTTGTAAATGTTAGGGGCGGGGATGGAACAAAAAGGAGACAGTCCCTGAGACAGCTCCCAAACTACGGGCAGAGGTGGGCCCCCCTCAGGAAAGGGCTTGAGCGCAAACCCCTTGTAGGCAGTGCTTGGCACAAAGTAGACAGACACACATGAATGCCTGGCCCATTGTTGTAGCCCCGTAGTAAATATTTGTCAAATGACTGAATGTGGCAAATGGATCCAACCAGCGTAAATGCAGGGGAGGTATTACATTCTGGGAAAATGCAAAGCAAAGGCAAGATCCAGATGGGGCATGATCTATCAGGGAGGGCTTCCTGGAAGAGAGGGTTCAGATATAGGATGGGAAGGAGGGGTAGAACTTGCATCGGTAAGGCGACATTCCATGGCACAGGCTGGGCATTTGCAGACTCCCCAGGGCCAGCTAGCTTGGTTTGTTCTTGGTGGGGCGGGGGGAGGTCACAGAAGAAAGGAATGAAAGGAGTAGAGGATGTGGGAAAAGAGCCCTTGGAGCCCAGGCAGAGGAGTTTGCATGGGCAGAGGCCACACTGGGCTTTGAGAGAAAAATGCATGGTGGGGGAATGTGGAGGAGCGTGGGAGAAGTGTGGTGGTGGTTGGTGGTGAGCAGACCCCAGGAGGCCCGGTCACTGCCGTCTCCCCTTGAAGGGCGGAGTCCAGTGGCTGATGGCTCTGGATGATAGGGGCCGTGCTTGTGGCTACAGGGGCCTGGGACCACCTTCCAGGCAGCCACTAATGACACTTTGATGGCGGCAGGAGCTGGCAGGCAGCACTCTGGTGCTCTGCTGTATAAGGCCCCTGGCTTCCCCAGGCACGGCGGGAAACTGGCCTGGCTCACTAGCGTTCTGGGGACCTGCTCTTGCAACAGAGAGGGAAGGAAATAGAGAACTTTCAAAAGGCTGCCTAGGCCGTGAGGACTAAAGTCACACAGTTTAGGGCCTTGATGCTGATAAATCATCATTTCCTCCTTTTAAAAAAGAAGTCTAGTCACACACAGGTGCTCATGGGTTAGTGCATTTCAATTGGGCAGCGTGGGATGGGGGGGCGGGGGGGTCCCACGGACCCAAGGTCCCGTCTGAACTCTGCCACCTGCTCTGGGACCTTGAGCAAGTTTCTCAGCCTTTCTGGGCATCACTTTTCTCGTCTCCCAAGGCTTTTGTCAGAGAGTTAATTTGAGGGTTAAGGAAAACCCTGTGTCGGAAGCACTGGCGATAGCTTCTATGTGTTCGGAAGCACTGGCGATAGCTTCTATGATGTGTTCGGGATGCGGTCGTGGTTTCTGCTTTTGCTCTCTCCCTCCCAATATTCCTTCGTCCTCCACTATGGGAGGGGAGGTGGAGCGTGCCCCGAAGGGCCCCAGGGGCAGCTCCTGGCACCTGCTTTCCCTGGCTCAGCAACAGGCTGGGTCCTGAGCGCCTGCACTGTCCTGAGCTCGGAGGGCACCAGGCTGTGGCCAGGCTTTCTCTCCTCTGTATCCTGCCTCCTAACAGTGCCCAGCACAGAGCATTTTACTGGATGCTTGTTGAGTGAATGATGGTTTTGATGTGGTCCTTTTTTTTTGAGAGAGAGAGAAAGCATGAGTGGGGAGATTGCAGATGCAAAGGGAGAGAGTCCTAAGTCCCCATGCCAGGTGAGGAGCCCAACATGCGGTTCGCTCCAGCGACCCAGAGATCAGGACCTGAGCCAAACCAAGGGTTGGATGCTCAGCTGACTGAGCCATCCGGACTCCCCTGACAGCTCCTTTAGAATTCAGTCTGGCAGGGGAGGTAGGCTTGTGCACAAAGGATTAAGAAAAAGCAGCTCTGATGCACAGCGAGCTTTGCATCAGATGAAGGAAGCTTCTGGGAGGAAGGGGGCAGTTTTGGGCCAAAGCTTGAGGTCAGCATGAGGGGGTGAAAGGGATGCAGCTCCGGCAGAAGGAACAGCCCGCCCAGACCCTGAGATGCACGGGGCAGCACTGAAAAGGGAAACAGCAGCATGGAGAGGGATGGGAGCACAGAGAGCACCCCGGAGTCTCAGGGCGAGGCCGGAAGGGAGGCTGGCCTGCGAAGGGCCTTGACGGTTTGACCAGGGAGCATGGATTTCACCGTTCAAGGGTACAGGCAGGGAGGGGGCACAATTGCTTTCCTCTCTTCTCCTGCCTCCGTCCTTACAGCCCTGTGCAGATGTTACCTGAGGCTCAGAGAGGCTTGTGGCCTGCCTGAGGGTGCACAGTGGATTTGCTGTGGGGTCACAAAGGGAGCTCAGGGCCCTTGGCTCCACTAAGTGACGTTTTATGTGACAGACTGTCTTGTTGGTGTTGCTCGACTCCTGCTGTCCTTGAGGACACTCCCAAGGGTGACCTCTGGCTCACACTGTCCCCGAGTCTAGCTTTCAACAGCAGCCTTTTCCACTCAGAGAGCCCAGTGTGATTGAACTTGGACCCCCCCTCCGCCCCCACCCATATCTTTGGCACAAAGGAGAAGCCACAAGATCCCTTGGAATAGCTTCCTGCTACATTTCCAGGTGCCTGGCTGCCCGGCATGGGGCAGGATTGGCTCATGGACTTGTTTTTCAAAAGAGATGGGGCAGCATTTGCGGACTATATGGCATTATTCTGGATGTTTTGGAGAAGGCCAAGAACCACCGTCTCTCTCCTGATGCTCCCTTCACCTCTTCCAGAGATCTAGTTCCAAGGGTTTACTGCCAGGGCCAGCATGCTTTGCATGTAGTAGGTCTCCACAAGCACGCGTCCGGAGTATGACGGATGTATGAGCAATGGACCACATGGGAAGAGGTAGGGAACCCGGCACTTTCTAGAAAAGGAGATGCAGTGGGGGCCTCACAGGGGTTCAGTCTGCACAGAAAGTCCCCCTATCTCCTCACTCCAGTGAAATTCCAAAGAGAAGCCGACCTGTTAAGTTATGGTTTCCAGTGGTTTCTCTGCATCATGTACGGACCAAGGCTGCTGCTCAGAAGCCCCTTCTCCTAGAAGCCACTCCTCCCTCCCGCTTCCCAGCCCCTTTGGGAGACAGAGCTTGTGTTTGTGCTGAATCCCAGTGGAGAAACATGGCTCCTTCCTCAGCCTCCCACTGACACGAGCTCCTATGTGTTTGGGGATCCCCAAAACACCTCTAGTGTTGGGGGTCCAGTAGGGAGTTCTCCCCAGGTCATGTCCCCCATTCTCCTAAATCCATCTCATCATCAGGACAGGAAGGAGCCTCCATTTAACAGGTGTGAACAGCAAGGCAGGAGGGGGCAGAAGAGAGGAAGGAAACCGGCAGGTGGTTCTCACTTTTTAGAGGTGGGCAAAGAGGAAAAGAAGTAGTGATGGACAGTCGTGTCTGGAGTCGGGGGAAACCATCTGGCCTCTTTGGCAGCTGAAAGGCTTGCCTTTGGGGCCCTTGGGTGACTCAGTGGGTTAAAGCCTCTGCCTTTGGCTCAGGTCATGATCTCAGGGCCCTGGAATCAAACCCTGCATTGGGCTCTCGGCTCAGCAGGGAGCCGGCTTCCTCCTCTCTCTCTCTCTCTCTGCCTACTTATGATCTCTCTCTATCAAATATATAAAAATCTTAAAAAAAAATTTGGGGGAGAAAAAAGAAAGGCTACCCTTTACAGGTGCTCCTTACCTGGGTCCTGGGCAGGATCAGGGGCAGTGCGTTTCCAGCACCCCAGTTAGACCAGCAGAGGCCCATGTGCCGTGGTCCAGTTAAACCAGCTTGATGTGCCCATGATCTCCTGGTACTTGCTCACCCTCCTCCCGCACCCCTGCCCGCCTTCCTGCTCCTTCCTCTGCTCCCCAGCCTCCCTCCCTCCCCTTCCATTTCTTCTCCTCTGCCTCTCCCTCTCTATCTATCCCACTTGCCCACCCTTGCTCCCGCCCAGTCTTCCCCAAACATTTATTGAGGAATCACCGTATGCCAGATACCAGGAATGCAAAGATTAATAAGACATGGTCACGGCCCCCAAAGAACTCTCTGGGGGAGATAGGCGTCTCAGCCACTCAGCCCAGTCGTGTGGAGGCTGGGCTCGGAAATACCTGTGGGGGAGTTGAGGGAAGGCCCCGGGGAGGGAGGGGCTGCTGCTCTCAGGGTCGGGGAGGGAGGATATATGGGGGAGTGGAAGTTTCCTTGGCTCTGGAAGGAGCCCCGCCTCCCTGGGACCTGCCTTCACTTGAATTCACAAAGTCTGTGGCCAGGAGCAAGCTCCCCAGCCTCTCCAGGCCTCAGTGTCTCCATGTTTGCTCGTTGTGTTTCATCATCAGGGTTTGAAGTTCTCCACACAGCAAAAAGATCCAAACTGAAGTCCCGGATGTCGCCTGGGATGAGGGGGTGTTCGCCAGCTCTCCTTGAAGACAGTACACAGGGACGCTGGGATTTCAAAGGGAATGATTTGGAGAGCTGATGGGGTAGAGGAACCTGCTCTTTCTCATGCTTAAGCTCTGGGTTGTCCAGAGCCAGGTGAAGGCCAGGGGGCAGCCCCACAGGAAAGGGGCTGAGTCCCCAATCACAGCCCGTGTTGTCTTCTTTCTCTTCCTTCTCCCCATCGGAAGGAGCAGCTGGGTTTGATGAAACCCAGAGGTGGTTCCGGAGGTAAACGGAGTGCCTAGTGCAGGGGAGGCAGGGGAGGGGAGCGCATTTGCATCCATCCCAGCAAAACAGCAGCCCACTGGGACAACCAGGGCCACTAGGCCCTTTGAGACAGAGGGGACCTAACTTCCCAGCTCCCCAGCTCCGGAAACCTTCCCAGTCTTCATGGGGTATGCACTCACATGATGAGCACTAGCAAGGCTGGGCTTCTGGGGGCTGGAACAGGACAGTGGTGCCCCTCCTGATGTCCCAGGGCGGTGTGGAGAACGTAAAATGAGATGTGATCAGAAAGACCCTGGGGCTTCTAGTATAAAAGGTGCGGAAGAGCAAGTAGGCTCTTCCGCAAGTTCACCACTGTTGAGATTACTCAAGTATGTAGCCCATCATATGGTTATGAGCCTTGTGGACCCCATAATACTTTCAACTCTCATGGTAGAACTCTCTGGACTCTATGGTAGGAGTGGGAAGTGCTATAGCCTCGATTCAAGCCCCTGGAAAATTAAACAGCTTGCTTTTGAGGCGAAAGCCACCCCTCTCGTAGCAGCAGCATCATCTCAGAACCTTCCTAGGCCTGGCTTTTCTCTCCTTGGCAAGAAGGTGGCCTCAAAGTGAGGCAGACAGGGTAGTATAATGGTTAGAAATCCAGATTTGGGAGGGGCAGTTCAAATCCTGGCTCTAGGCTTCCTAGCTGTGTGGCAACCTAACCTCTCTGTGCTTCTGTTCCCCGTCTTGTAAACGGGAATCATTCTACTCTACATAGGGCTGTTTGTGGATGAAATGGTGGGAAGCACTTAGCCCCATGCTCTTAGTACCCTCATGCCGCCTTTGCCTCTCTCCCTAAATCAAGGTGTGCAAACACCTGTGAAGGCTCTTGAGACTCAGGAATTTGCCTCTAAGCGAGTATTGTCCTAGGACACTTCTTAGCTCCTCCCAGAGCAGTGGCTTTTGGGTTTTTTTTTTTTTTTCTCCACACTACAGAAAGATGTTTACTGTGTAAACAAGGAAACACATACGTGCATACACGCACAATCCCCTTTATACGTGTGTATAAGTATATGAAATTACACTTTTCTATACAGCACTTGTGCCAAGTGCTTTTCCAAGTGTTTTACGTATGTTAACTAACATAATGCACACAGTAGCCTTATGAGGTGGGCACTGCTACTGTACCCATTTTAAAGATGAAGAATCTGAAGCGTGGAAAGATGTAGTGCCTGAATCAAGAGTCTAACACTGTGTGTGTGTGTGTGTGTGTGTGTGTGTGTGTGTGGCTTTTGATATTTTTACAGAGTGCCGTGTGTTCTGGTATTTTCTATTCTGTTCCACTAAAATTTTAAAATGCCAGTCTTGATTACTAAGTTGTAATTCAAAAGTTACGATGAGGGGGGCACCTGGGGGGCTCAGTTGGTTGAGCGTCTGACTCTTGGTTTTCAGCTCAGGCCGTGATCCCAGGGGTTGTGAGATGGAGCCCTGGCAGTGTCTGGGCTCTGTACTAAGTGCGGAGTCTGCTTGAGAGTCTCTCGCTCCCTCTGTCTCTCTCCCACCTTATGTGTATACTTGCTCGCTCTCTCTCACTCTCAAAAAAAAAAAAAAAAAAGAAAAAGAAAAAAGATTCCAGGGCGAAAGTCACGATCTTTTGGAATGTACTCCAAAAGCAAGGAGGTAATGAGGAGGACACTCCTGACTGACTTGGGGTGGCCTCTTTCCAGAAACAGATGCGGCTCTCACTGGGACGGTGGGGCAGCTCCTCGTGGTTCCCAGATGGGGATTCTGAAGACGGTGTGCTCAGACCCCGGGAGACGGCTGCTGCTGGGGTCAGGTGTTCGCTCCTGGGGCCCTGGCTGTGGGGATTTTGCTCCCACTCAAACCGGGGAAAAGCATTCTGAGCTGGAGCCTCTGCATGGAGCCCGGAGTGTGGGGCTCATGGCTGAGCTCCTGAAACACCTGGGAAGCTCTTAAGAAGCCATTTGGTGTTCTATCGACATCCGCTGTGTTTCGCCTTTACGTGTGACTTTTGAGATATTTTTTATATGTACTGAGTGATTTTACCCTCACAAGGGCTGGATTAGGTAAACTGAGGTTCCGTTCCATCCCATGAGTAAAGGAAGAGAGACACGGATAAGCAGGGATTCGGCCAAGAGCGGACTAGAGCACAGGTCCTCTGGCCTCCACAGTTCTGGTCATTCCAGCTGCAGATCACACCGGCCCTGCCAACCTCGGAGATGCTTAAGGAGGTGAGCGCAGAGAGGCTCTTCACCTACTGGCTCCATTATTTGGTTCCTCCTTCTTCAGCTCCGGTTCCAGGGGTGGGGGGTGGTTGGTAGAGTCATTCCTACCCCCCTCTCGCCCCCCCGCCCCCGGTCCTGTCCTATCCAGATGCAGCAGCCAGAGGGGTGAGGAATGCACTCTGGTTTACGCCTGTCCTGCCCCCTGGTCTTTTTATTGGAGCAAATCTGACATCTGTATTGACTTCCCCAGGGGAGATGGATTTAAATTCCAGCCAACCAGATACAGGTTAACCCAAACACAGGAGGCTGGAAAAGGTGGAAACCAGGGGGAAATTTGTGACCTTTTGGAAGGGACCCCCGTCTCTGCAGAATGGGTCCGCTAGTGTTGCCCCTGGGAAGCAGGAGGAGGGGAAAGGTCAGGGGAAAGGCCCTGGCCGCTCGGAGGTATACTGAGGGAGGCTTGCTTGCACATGTTCGGTACTGGCACTGGGGACAAGGGACCTCTGGGGAGGTCGGGTACCCCTGGGCCGGCCCATCGAGATCATTTCTCCTGGGTCCCTATTCTGAGCAACCCACAGCTGTCCTTCGGGCAGTTGTCTCCCCAAGCCTTACCGGGGTGTCTTGTGGGCCAGGGAGGCTCTAACACCCACTCTCACATCCTGCGGCAGGAAAGCCAGGCTCTCGTCCGGCCAGGGCCTCTCCTCCGCACATTAGCGCTGGCGGTGCTTTTAATAGTCTCAAAAATTAGGAAAATGTGTTTCAGAGCCATAGCTGCTCCCAAGGGATCCTGCCTTCTTCCCGCTGGGAGTGAGCCTTCAGATCATTTTATTTATTGATCAGTGAGAACATATGAACCGAGCAGGAGCCCCTGTGTGCATGGCGGGACTCCGCAGCCTGGGCCCCAGTACTCTTCCAGCTTCAGTTTGCCATGAGGGACGAAGGAGGCCCCACATAGAGAGCAGGTCCAATAGTGTCCATGGTGATAGATGGGTGTCTATTCTCTTCCTATTCCTGGGGTGTTTAATGGAGCTTTCTGGAAGAGGTGGCCTTTGAGTTCAGCCTTACGACTGTGTCCACCTGCCTTTCCCGGGAGGTTTACATTCCACGGGCGTCTAGGCTGAAATGGGGGACTGGGTTTTGTAGGGGAGTTCCTTGGCTTGTCAGATGATCAGTTTGGCTGAGCATAACCTTAAAGGTTGGCTCACTATGATGGCTGGAGAGGGGTAGGACCTCCTGATGAGAGAGAGGCGGTGGCCCGCTACACACGGAGGTGCCTAAAGCCTTTGGGGAAATATCGAGAAGCTGTGGCCTGATTAGAAAATTGACCTACAGGGGCGCCTGGGTGGCTCAGTGGGTTAAGCCTCTGCCTTCGGCTCAGGTCATGATCTCACGGTCCTGGGATCGAGCCCCGCATCGGGCTCTCTGCTCAGCAGGGAGCCTGCTTCTCCCTCTCTCTCTGCCTGCCTCTCTGCCTACTTGTGATCTCTGTCTGTGTCAAATAAGTAAATAAAATCTTAAAAAAAAAAAGAAAAGAAAAGAAAAGAAAATTGACCTACAGGGCAGTGGAATGTGCCGTGTAAAAGATGAAAGGGCATTCGCTCTAGGGGCCGTTGGGTGCCAAGGAGTTAGGCCTTCCTGCGGCCAGGAGGGGAGGGGACAGCCCCTGGGAGTGGGAGTTTCTGAGCAGGAACACAGTATGATGGAGACGGGCATGAAGCCTTACTCTGCAGAGGGCTGCATTTCTAAAGCACAAGGCAGAGTCCTAAAGTTTCTCTTACTGCTTGTTCCAAGTGCTTCTTGGTGGCTAACCTGAATCTTTCCTGCTGTAATCAAAGCCCAAGTTGCCTCATCGGAGTTGGAAAACAGCTGAACAGGGCCCAGCAACTGGAAAGAAAAGCTATTTTCCCATTTCGTTCAGAGAGAAACCACCTATCTTGATGGAATAGGGGTATGCACCTGGGTTTTGGGCCAAGCTGGCCAAGCCCTGGGCACAGGAGCCACTGAGCCCTGCATTGATACAGGGGTGTGGGTCGGGGGGAATTAGAGCCCTCAGGGGACTAGAAGCCCTGGATCTGTCCTGAGGTGCTGTCCCCCCTCCCCCATGCCCCCTGGCACTGGCACACACACCGTCCCTTTGAAAAGCTTGTGGGCAACAGTACTGCGTGTTCAGCCTCCTCGTCTCCGTTGTGAGGGTAAACAAGATGGGGCTGATAAAGGTCTCTGGGCTGGGTGACAAGGGCCTTGGAGAAGAGAGACAAGATATGATTCAGGGAGGGCACAGGAGAAGAGATTGGGGGGGGTCCCACTGTTTCTGGCTCCAGCTTGCCCGTCTGACCCCTGAGAGGGGGATCTGCCAGGATCAAGGCAGGCAGCAGGTGTCTGTTCCCCTCCAGTCCCCTGCTTTGACTGTACCCCAGCTTGGGGGAGCGGGCACGAGTTCGAGTCTATCTTGCCCTCCCAGGATCTTCCTCTGCTGTTGTCCTCGTCCTGTTTCCTGCACCTGCCATCCGCAGCAGTCTCACAGGGAATCCCGGAGATTCCAGTCTCTAAAGAAGAAAGCTCTTCTTGCACACAGAAGCTCTCTCCCCCCCGGGCTCCCAGGGCAAGTGGAACATTCCATTTAAAGGGTGAAACAGGAACAGGTGAGCAGACAGTGCAGAAAAGAGAGAGGACTCAGAGACACGGGGTTGGGGGGAGGAGTGCAGAGCCACCCACGCTGCCCACCTCCACCCCTGCCACCTTCCTACCAACCTGCTCAAGGGCTCCTTGCTTCCTGTGCCCTGACCCCAAAATGCCAGCACAGCAGCACATAGCTCTGCGACACCTTAAAGAGCCAGGTAGGCAGACATCCTCTCAGAACTCCCTGTCCCCTCCCATCTGGGGACCTTCACTTTCCCAACTACCTGGGGCTACTGTGTCCCACGATTCTGGGGGCACCGTTGGCACCGTGCTCTATGTGAACGGTCCCCTCCACCCCCGGGGGTATGCTGAGTCGGTGCCAGCAGATAAGTAGGAGGGCAGAATCAGACACTTTTCTGTGTTCCAGGCAAACAATAGGGACCTTTCCAGGAAGCTCGGGGGAGGGAGTTGACTGTAAGAGGATCCCTGGGTGGATGCTCTGTGGGGTGGCTCCAACAGGTTTCTGTATTTGCTGCTGATTGCTTAATTAGACACCTACATAGTGCTCTCTGCTAATGACCACATCGCCCAGGGAGATGGTAGATAAAAGGGTGGGTAGCCTGAGAGTGACAGCCTCAAGGACAGCTACCTGAGAATGGGGGCAGGAGAGGCAGTGCATCATGGGGTTTCCTTGGGCCAGTCCAGACTAAAGACTAATCAAGAAGAGTGAGTGTCTTCTCTGCCGGGACGGAGAAAAGAAGCAGCGGGCTTGGAGCCCGTTTCTGTCTCCAGCATGCACATCCTGTGTGAGCTTTCAACGCTTGGCTGTGGTTTTGGCCTCTTGAGAAACGGGGAGGGTCATCTCCTGTGTCTAGGCAGTCACCGAGGCCAGATGAGCCCAGGCTTGTGTGCATCTCCGGAGGTAGGCGCTGGGAGGTGGAGAGCGACCAGGTGTGTTTCCAGGCCCCTGCAGGGTAGGTTGGAAAGAGGACCAGGTAGGGTGCAGAAGGGCATCACTGAGCCCTGGGAACTCCAGCCAGACAATCAGGAGCCCCTCGGGGGTTTGAAGCAGAGCTTCGATAATGGGCTGACAGCCTGGCTGCGAACATTTTGGAGCTGCTCAGAGGGTGTGGGAGACGCAAAGCACGCAGGTGATTCTCTGCCGAGGTCTTGGAGGAGTGGCTGGATGCAAGTATTTGTGGTTCCTCGGTGCCTGGCCCCAGCACTCCGCAGCCCATCCTCCCAGAGCTGGGGCTTTTGGGTTGGGGGTCCTAGATTGTACTGGGTGAGCCAGACAAATATTTGCCAAAAGCAGGCTGCGTGGGGAAGGTGCCAGGACCCAGGTCAATGTTGTGTTTGTGCCGCCCAAACAATGCCATGCTTCATGGGCTCCCGAATGTCACAGCCCTGTTGGGAGGTGTGGAACTGGGCCCCGGTGAGGCCTGGCTAATGCTAAGCACAGGGCTGTGCACTGTGGGGGAGCCGGGGGGATGGCACTCTGCTCCTGGGGGACCTGGGGGGGTGTGGGCATCCTGACTTTGGGCTGACTTTGGCCTCATTCCTGCCATCCCAGGAAGGTCTTAATGCCTCTTGAGGATGGAACTGGAAGGGGCTGCAGGACTGTTGTATGAGGCGATCTCCCCTGTGCTTTTGATGGAAATACTTATTTCTGCCCATTTCAGAGGCAGCGTGGGGTTGGCAAAGATGACCAAATGTCATGGGAACTTTGGGCCTTAGGGGAAAGACTGTGACTTTTGAAGCTGGGCAGCCTAGATTTGAAGTCTGCCTTTAGAACCTACTAGCTGTGTGACTTTGGGCAAGCTAGCTGACCGCTCTACTGCTCCTTTCCAGGAGCGCAAAATGGGACATTAGGGCCCTCATTGTCATGGGCGACTGTGATGTTTCCCCCAGAAGGAAATAAAACCAGTCCTTTTGCTGCATAACCTCAATGCTTTTATGTTGAAATGCAGGAAAAGGAACTATATTCAGTTTCACTCAATAAACATTTTTTGAGCAAAGGTATTTTTCAATTTCAAAGAGTCAGTGATTTTGTGTCTTTAAGAACCCTTTGGACATCTTGGAAGGAAGAAGTATTTGAAAACTCTATTATATTTGGCCGTTATCATTAGTTTTCGGTTACCCCCTCAGAAAGTCTTTATCTGTTTAGTTCCAGACCTGGAAACAATGCGCGGAGGCAGAAAGTGTGCTTGACCACATTCTGCAGCAGTGGAAAAGGCGGCCCTCAGAAGCAGTGAGCGTCTCATCCCTGTGCAAGTTCAAGTGGCAGGTTCGTCTTTCCTAGGTGCTGGAGAGAGCTTTTCCTGCTTTGGATGGAAGGGCAGATTGCTTAGTACTGAGGTCCCCCCTAAACATGGGAGCCTCTGATTCTGAGATCACCCGAATTCCCCAGCTGAGGATCCAGGTTTTCCTCCTGTATTAGGTGAAAGCATGAGTGTTTGGGATTAGGGGAAAAGCCCCTCCACCATGGGGCTTCTTGACTTCCTTCTCCAGAGCAGAGCCCCTTTTATTTGGACGAGATTGACTCTAACAGCTTTCCTGGTCCTTAACTGTTCTTCACTATGATCAAAGGCTTTGCGCCTGGGTGCCCTCTTGCCCTGCAACGTGTCTGAGAACCAGCTTCTATTCTGGGTGGATCTTTCCCCTTTGTTCCACACCATCTCTAGTAGGATGGGGGGTGAACCGTCAAGCAACTATTTATGGCATTCCTGTTAGATGCAAGGCACTGGTGTGAGAGTGGGGAGGGAAGGCAAGGAATGAATAGTCCTAGTCCTGCAAGGGCTTCAGTCTCTCTTCTGGAAACAAGCTTGACCCAAGCTGAAAGTCAGTTGAGGGTAGAAGGCTGTAGGACAGGACAGTGGAGTGCTAGAGGGCAATAGTAGGCATGCTTGGGAGAGGAATAGAAAGCTGGTTGTGGGCTGAGGCACTGGGATAAACTGGGCTTAGTGGATTTTGGGCACCGATTACTATCAGGTGGTGGACTTGGGTGGGAGAGAGAAATTTCACGTGGAGGTTACGAGCCTGTTTGGCTGGGAAGGTTCATGCTGACATTGATAGAAGTAAGAGAACTTGGATGGTGAGCCCATTAATAATTGACCGTGTTTGACCTGTGTAGGTTGCAATAGTCAAATGGTACCGAATAGTTTCTGATGAAAGGTTTCCCTCCTGCTCCGTCGTGGATCTGCTCCCAGCTCCCTCCTCAGAGGTGACCACTGTTATCAGCTTCCCGAGATGCTCTAAGCCGGTCTAAGCTAAGATCCACGGACCAAGTCCCTCCCACCACCTCATTGTGGGGTTTATATTTGAAATGACTGGAAAAAAAAATAAGATTTTTGATTCATTAAACTCATATGAAGTTCAAGTTGTAGTATCCGCAAGTGGAGTCTTGTTTACGGCCACACTCAATCATTTGTGCTTATTTGTTTACGCTAATTCATTGATACTCATTTGTTTATACTAATTGATTCATGTTCATTTGTTTATGCTGACTTGTCTACGGATTGTCCACGGCCGCTTTTGTACGACAAAGGCAGAATTAAGGATTTGCAATGGAAACTCTATGGCCCATGAAATATTTACTGGCCCTGAAAATATTTACTTTCTAACCCTTTACATTAAAAGTTTGCTGACCCCAGCCCTGTAGAAAGATACAGATGGTTACAGATTATTTCTTAACCCGCATGGTAGCATATTAAGTTAATCACTCTGCCCCTTGCTATCTTCATTTGCTGTATTTTGGTGGCTGTTCCACATCAATCCTGTAATATGATTATTCTATGCCCTGAGTAGGGCATGGGGAATCTTAATTTGATTTTAGATGTGCTGAGTTTAAGGCAAAGACTCATTACTCCCAAGGAAAATGCTCAGTATATGGTTGGGCTCCAGAGGCCTGAGGCTTGGAGTGTGGAGGTGGAGATGGGAGAAGCACCTGCGGGGAGGTCTTCTGTGCAAATCTGTGACGTCTGTGCAAATCTGTGACATCAGCCTCTAGCTCAAAGATTTCCCTTTACAGAAGCGAAGCGTTGCGTTCTGAGCACGGTACTGTCAACTCTGGATGTTAACAGTCAGATGAACATAAAGACCACGAGAAGCAGTAAACCAGCACCTGAAGGAATAGTAAATACTACAGGCAACTTAGGGTTACCTTCCCGAGGGAGAGGGAAGCTGGTGACAGGTGGTGTGCGGCAGTGAGCGGAGTGGGAGGGCAGTGGATCTTTCTTGGGGCCTCCCCCCAGTCCACCCCCTTATACCTGTCACCTTGTTTATATTGTTACTCTCTTGGGTGGTGTATTTTGTCTCATTTCACAACCCAGGAAATTGAGACCCAGCGATAGTAAATGATTTTTCTCTCAATCAGTGCTTCAAGTGAATATCTATTTGTATTAAAATGGGATTCCGTCTAATTTTTTTTTTTCATCTGACTTTTAAGTCGCCCAAGAAGCCAAATCAGGCGGGAATCACTCCCCAGCTTTGGCAAGCCATTTCTTCTTCCGGGCCTCAGCTCCTTCATCTGCAAAATGGGGCCGTTGTCCTCATGCTTTCCCTTCTCACTTTCACGTGGCTTAATCCTCTTGTGGGTGAATTGTAAGGTAAAGGGCTGGTTTTGGTAAGAACCAGATGCGGAAAGTCAGAAGAGGAGTAGAGAGGAAGGTGAGTTGAGCCATCAGTATGTGCCGGATTGGTTATCCGGAATCTGATGTTAGGAAAGTGTTCCTTGATGTGGAGGAGTCTAGAGATCTCTGCTCCTAAACTGAGAACTTGCCCATCGCCCCTCTGTCTCGGCCCTGAGGGCCACTTGGGGCGGGGAGAGAGATGGACAGCGCCTGACAGGGCCCTTCCTGTGTCTGCCAGGCTCTGCTTGGCTCCGCTTGGGGTTTCTAGAGGAGCCGCAGCTAGAGGGCTGTCTGAGGTTACCAAGTTGCCGGCAGGGTGGGGCGGGAGGGCGGGTGAGCCATCAGACCCCAGGAACCGGGGGTGTGAGTGTGTTTATATAGGACTCAGCCAACCTGCAGTTTCAGATTTCAGACCCCCGCTTTATCAGGAGACTTTTCCCTGGTTTTCAGTCCATGCTGGAGCCGGGAGAGAGCTGACACCAGAGCCGTCCTGGAAGGCTAGGGAAATTCTGGATTCTCCGGCTCTCTCCCTGACTCCTTCCTTCTCATGGGAACTGTATCGGTCACCCTGGGCAATTTTCTCCAATCTGGAGTGTTGTTTCCTTCCTTCCCAATCAGCTGTCTGCGTCTTCCAGTTGGTTCCTGACTTCTAGCATGGAAGGTAAAATCTGGGGTCCGGGGGCCCTAGGCTAGGAGGAACCGGGGCTGCCCAGGCTTCCAATGCAGAGGACTGCTGGGAGGGGGGGCAGGATGCACATGTTGGGCAAAGAAGAGTGGTTTGCAATGAGTGAGACAGAGAGAAGACAGGAGGGAGGCAGGAGGGAAGGGGGAGAGAGAAAGAAAGAATGTGTGTGTGGGCGTGTGTATTGGAGGGCACTTCTGTTATATTTGGAAAGCAAATTTTCTTTTCCTTCTTCTTTCATTTAATTCTTTTCTCTACCAACAAATAAGAATGTCCCATGAATGTCCATCTTCCTTGGGAGTCTCCCATCAAAACGTTAGGAAAAACCTTCTGACTTCCAGAATGTGACTGTTTCCTCACTCGGAGGGAGGGGGTCCCAGAGGATGCTTAGGGACATGGGTCTGTCCGGGAGATAGGCATCTAGAGGGCTAATGCCCCCAGAGCCCGCCTTGATTTTTGCAGGCGCTTGGAAGCTAACTGTAAGCGCTGTAGCTGTTTGTGTGGCGGGATCTGGGCACCGGGGGGGGGGGGGGG